>NW_017670430.1:618268-723351 GCF_001879085.1 Nicotiana attenuata
CTTGTTTAGGACCACAAATTCCAAAAGTCTTCATTTTTTTCTTAAACTCCGTACCCAGTCAAACATGTTCACATAAATTGGAACGCAGGGAGTATACGATATTATTTTGCCAACTCACAGGTGTAAGTGCTATAGTACAGTGTCGACTGGTATGCTTTGGTGTAACCGGGGGGCTGGAACCAAAGAAAGACTGTAGGCGTCGCTTCCTCTCATCAGGCAGCTATCTCGAGCTCATTGAACACTAACTTTCTTCTTTTTCTTTTCTAATCGTCAAAATTATCTCAATTGTACCCCACTGCCATTGGAGCACTCTCTGATATGTACGTTGATGCTTTCGTACTAGGGGCAAGTGTTCCTTATATAAATTCAAAAGTGGAGCAATGGTACTACATAAAGAGAATCAAAGATCTTATACAAAATTTTGGTTGATACACGATAGTCAAAAGTTATGCTTAATACATTCAAATGAGGAAAAAATTTATTAACAAAAATTTTTAGTTGATTTTAAAGTTCTAAATTGTTTACCCTCGAATCCGGATAACAATTGAATTTATATGGGGTTTTAAGGATCCGTGAACTAAAAGATACAAAAGGTTTTTAGGTTAAGGAAAATAAAGATAAAGACTCAACAATTGCTGTTAAAGTAAATAATCGCAGAATATAATATTGCTTAGAACAATTGTGCTTGATGATCCCCCAGAATTTAGAGATATCCCCTTTTATACATTCTGATTAAGGGTAAAAATAAGGTAGGTAAATTGATTACATCGTGGATCCCTGTAATTACGCCTTAATGGCCTGAAGTGGTTGAGAAAATCACGTTTGGGCGAGATATCCGGCGACGCTTGGTTATCCGTTACGAGTCCGGCTTCCGACCTTGTGTGTTTCTCCATCCGGTGGTGACTCCTATCGAGCTCTGTAACGGTCTCGAAATGACTCGACCTCGGTTGTCGACGTGGCCGTCGTTCTACCTTGCATCCAGGTCGGGTTCGATGGCCCCGATTTGCTCCGGACCGGACCCAACCCGGTCGGGCTCAAGCAAAAAAGGGTATCACCTAATACATAAATATTAGGATATAAATTATAAATTAAATGATTGATTTGTCCAATATAAAAGCTATTTTTAAAGGACAAAAAAACAAACGACTTTTTGCTAAGGCCTTCATGCTTTTATGTCACGATCCAATTCCTCCCTCCGTGAATTGTCGTGACGGCACCTAGTCTCTACGACTAGGTAAGCCTAACACATTGCGGAAATAAAAAAATAAAAGCATGAATATTAACTATTGGAAATACAACTATCCGTTAAGCAACTAAATTCCACTCGGCATATATAGTTAACACTTCAGAAAAAGTACCAAACAACACCCAAAACCCGAAAACTCGCAAGTTACAAGCTACTAAAATGTATTAAATGTTCTATACATCATCTCTACAGAAAGAAAGAGAAATGAAAATAAGGGGATAGAAGGGGACTCCGACAATCTGCAGGCGCGAGCAGTTGTACCTTGAAGTCTCCAACAGGCAGCAGCGACTGCAACTACTGATGAGGTTGGTACGATGAACCTTGATCTGCACACGAAAAACATGTGCAGAAAAGGGAATGAGTACACAACAGCGGTACCCGGTAAGTGCCAAGCCTAACCTCGATCGAGTAGTGACAAGATCAGGTCAGGGGCCTACTGGTTTATATATATATATATATATATATATATATATATATATATATATATAAAAAGTAAAACAGTAAGATTAAATACTAACAGTCAACAAAATAAAATCACAGAAAAACACCACAACTTAGTACACAGAGATAGCAACAGGGGATCTCCTGGGATACCATCCCGTAGTCCCAAACGTAAATGTGCAGGTGGATCTAACGGAATACCGTTCTGTAGTCCCAAATTAAACATACCGCTCAATAAATATAAATAACATTTTCAATAAGAAATGCTAAAGTTTAAATTAAATTCATATCAAAGAAGACAGGCAATCCTTACTCTAAACATGATGCACAGAATCCAGATAGGCAGTTAAGACAGTTAAGACACGTAAGCATGCTTTCCTAAGCTAAACAGGCTGGCTACATATACTAATATTGCTCAATTAAAGGAAAAACGTAGATATTTACTTAATGAAAACGGGGTTCTTTTTCAACAATTAGCACGTGTACGGACTCGTCACCTCACGTACACGGCATTAATATAACAACAGTACCAAATCCTAAGGGGAGTTCCCCCACACAAGGTTAGGCAAGCCACCTACCTCGAACCAAGCTTAAAATCAATCGAAAATCACGCTCTTGCCATGAGTATATAACTCCGAGTGGCCCAAATCTAATCAAATCAATTACATAACGTAAATGAAGCTACAAGCAACTAATTTAGCTAATGAATTCAAAGCTAAGGAAAGAAAATAGGAAACACCCAAAAATCCTCCCCTGGCCCACGTCTCGGAATCGGGTAAAAGTCACCAATTATGAACTCACATTCACTCACGAGTTCACTCGTATAAAAATCATCCAAATCCGACGTCTAATGCCCATTCAAACCTCATATTTTCAATTGGGAAACTTTTTCCCCATTTCCAACTTTCACCCTCAAATTCCTTAATTAGACGAGGAATACAACAATTGATTAATATAATAGGATCAAAATAGAGTTAGAATTAGTTACCCAATAGTTCTCCCTCAAAATCCCTCGAGAAATCTCCTCCCACCGAGCTCCAAATCGAATTTTGTGTTATGAAATTTCAAGTCCTCGAAATCCTCTTTTCTGCCCAGCGATTTACGCTTCTGCGCTCATGGGACCGCATTTGCGGTCCCACAATTGCGGAAAAAAACATAGCAGGTGCGAAGGCCACTTAACCGGGCTGGGGCCGCATCTGCAGGCACCGGGCCGCTTCTGCGAGCCCGCTTCTACGGTCACCCAGCCACACCTGCGGTCTCAGCGGCCAAGGCCCAATTTTGCTTCTGCGGCTACTTAGCCGCTTCTGCGGTGCCACACCTGCGGTCCAAAATCCGCAGGTGCGGAAACAACAGGTGCAACAAACTTCAGCAAGATGCCTAAGTCCTATACCAATCCATTAAGCATCTGAAACTCACCCGAGGCCCCCGGGACCTCAACCAAACATACCAACCAATCCTAAAACATCATACGAACTTAGTCAAGCCCTCGAATCACATCAAACAACGCTAAAACAACGAATCACCCTTCAATCCAAACTTAATGAACTTGAAATCTCAAAATTCTACAATCGATGCCGAAACCAAACAAAACATGTCCGATTGACCCAAATTTTGCACACAAGTCATATTCAACACTACGGACCTACTCCAACTTCCGGAATCGGATTCCGACCCCGGTATCAAAAATTCAACTATCGGCCCGAAACTCCAAAAATTTGACTTTCGCCATTTCAAGCCTAAATGAGCTAGAGACCTCAAAAACACAATCCAGACACGCCCCTAAGCCCAAAATCACCCAACGGAGCTAACGGAATTCCATTCCGGAGCCGACTTTACAGTGTTCCAACTACGGTCCAAATTCTAAAACTTGGCTCTCATTTAGGGACTAAGTGTCCTAAAACACTCCGAAACTCAAAATGAATCATCCCGGCAAATCATAATAGCAAAAAAGACATGGGGAAAGTAGTTAACAGGGGATCTGGTTAATTCTCAAAACGACCGGTCGGGTCGTTATATCCTCCCCCTCTTAACACATTCGTTCATCCTTGAACGAGCATAGAGACATACCTGAAGTGGTGAAAAGATGAGGATAACGGTTGTGCATATCCTGCTCGGTCTCCCAAGTCGCCTCCTCGACCGGCTGACCCCGCCACTGAACCTTTACTGATGCAATGCTCTTCGACCTCAGCTTTCGAACTTGCCTGTCCAATATAGCCACTGGCTCCTCAACATAACATAGATCCTTGTCCAGCTGGACTGAACTGAAATCCAACACGTGCGACAGATCACCGTGATACCTCCTGAGCATTGAAATAGGAAATACCGGAAGGAGGTAGCCGGTGTCATCAACATAGCGGAGACACCGTCCCACACTGAGTCCATATTCTAAGAGTCTTAAGCCGATAAAGAGAAATCAAGCAAGATGGCATCGCAACCAGATTACGCCCTTAACATGTTCTTCGACGGCATGCACATGAGCGCGTTGGAGGACTACTCCGGGCTTGGTCACCTGGAAGTCCCTAAAAAGAACATGAGGAGCGGGCAAGCCGAGCTCGATCATGAAGCTAGTGAGGCAGTTCCCCACCCCGAGTATGGATCCCGACCGTAAGAGAATGGTCGTTCTTACTATCCTAGTAGACGCCCGGACACTGTCCGCTCCGATGGGTGTGGCCAGCTACCTTCGTTGCTTGGTGACCAAGGAGGACCGGGCGAAGATGAACGAAGTAGGCACATCGACCCTCTTCAACGAGGTGCAACAGGCATTAAACCTGGTAAGACGTCTACTCTTTGTATCCTTTGCAAACTTTGCTTAGTTTTAGCATGTTCTAATGACCTTATTATTTCAGGCTTCGCTGCTCTATCATGAAAGCTTCCTCCGGTCCTGCTTAGAAATCAGCTACCTAGAGTTCTAGCTCAAAGAGCTGGTCTGGAAGAAGGACATGTACAGGGCTCTCAGCGCACAAAAAGACGAGGCTCTTAAGGATCTCCCAACTTTTCGGGCCGAGCTAGAAAAGGCGAAGAAGGAGGCCTCGTTTGTGAAATGGGAGCATGCCAATCTAGTCGAGAAGGTAAGGATCTTTGAGGCTAAAAATGAGAAGTTATTCGTGATGACTAACGACGCCACTTGGCATGACCAAGAGAAGATAGACTTGATTGACCAACTTTGGGCCGAGATTGATGAGGTCAAGGCCACTACCGAGGCATTGAGGGGCAAGATAGACATGCTGTCTTCGAAAAAAAGAGGCTGCAAAAGAGGAGCTAGCATCGGTCAAGGACCAGCTCCGAGTGGAAAAGGAAAAGGCCGACAAGTGGTCACGACTAAATGATGAACTTCGGGCACAACTGAATTCAGTCGTCACTGAATGGGATGCCCTTGGCTAGGAATACACTGCACTAAAGTCCAAATTAAAGGCAACTTCGATCGATTCCTCTGAAGTTGAGGAAATACTGACCCAGTATAAGGCTGATATGGAGATAGCCAAGGACTATTTAAAGACGAAGACCGAGTATGTAAAGCAACTATCTCGGAGGGAGACCCTCAAGGAGATTCACTCCCGAGGATTTATCCTATCGGCCGTGATCGAAGAAGCCAAGAGGATCAGGCCGAGGCAAAGGAACTTTATGAGCCCTAAAGTCCCGAAGGCTCCAACGGTTTCGAAGGTTCTCACGGTTCCGGTGCTGAGTCGAACCCCGGTGAATATTAGGCATGGGTGACATAGTTCTTTTTTGGTTTTCCCTTGTATATTTTCTTTCTTGCTTATTTTGAGGCTGTTTTATCGTGTCTTTGTAAACATTTTTTGAAATATATAAAATTTTCCCTTTTGCAATACCATGTTTTTACTTTTCAACATCTATTTGCAATCTTTTAATTGTGTATCGTTCTTAATGCCTTAGAATAGAATAAAATCTAATCTAGAGCATCTATTCTTCGGAGGACCGAATGGAGCCCGATTTCGATGGCAATTGTGAATTACTCGTGGCTTTGAGATTTCAATAAAATTGAAGGTCTTTAAGATGCTTAAGTGTTTTAGTCATATACGACGATGTTTTTTCTAAGGGTAACCTTTTAATAGGTTTTAGTTATATGTAAGGGCCTTACTTTCCGAGTACGGACTTTGGACGTCTCCGAGCCATTAGGGTGGTCGTAGACTTTCTTATTCGGGCACTGCCTAATAGTCTAGGTGCCTCCGGGATTCGATGGCCCGGGCCATCCGATTTATTATCGAATGACAGTCCCCTAGTCGGGGTAGCCCGTGGACTTTACGATCTAGGATCCATTTTGAAGCATCGACGAAGCGAAATGCAAAACGCGTAATAATAAAGTATGAGGGAAGTAACGTTTTCTTTCCTTGTTTTATATGTAGGGTACATAATCGGAGGCGCATCAGCCATATGTCGTGGCTAGAGTGGCTACATGGGCATGGTTTGTATGACCATTTGACCCTTACAACGAATCCTAATCACTAAGCCTTGGATTTTGACATATAAAATTTTCCCTTTCTAAGGATCTTAACCTAGGGGTAATGGCCCCCGGTATTTGAAGCCGAACTTGTGAGGGTTTGGATTCTGTTGTCTCGGTACAAGAAATAAACGATTTTGATTTAAGGTTGGTCTTCAAAACTAAGGTAGCACATTTTACTGTTGCCTCACTAAAAACCTTGCCGAAAAACCCACTTCGGGACAAAATCGGTTTAAGGAAAAAAGAGTACAACACGAGCTGTCAGACCTAATAGTCATATTTGCCCTTTGCTGAGTACCTGCATAGGTTAGTCCGTGAAGTAACAAAATTAAAAAAGGAATTAAGTTTGTACCTTAGCAGTAATACCACGTTAAGTGTGCCACATTCCATTTGTTTGGTAGTTGTACCCCGTTTCCCGATTCTAGTTTATACGAGCCTTTGCAGGTTATTTCGGTGACTCTATACGGCCCCTCCCAATTCGGGTCCAGTTTCCCTTCGTTTGGGTTCCTGGTGTGTAGTGTTACCTTACTTAGTACCAAGTCCCCAACTTGAAAATCTCGGAGGTTGGCTCTTCGGTTGTAGTACCTCCCTACTCGCTGCTTCTAGGCAGCCAACCGGACTAGGGCGGCTTCCCACCTTTCATCAAATAATTCCAGGCTCGTGGTCATGGCCTCACGATTTGACTCTTCGGTAGCATACTAGAACTTGAGGCTCAGTTCCCCTACCTTGACTAGTATTAAGGCTTCACTTCTGTAAACTATAGAGAACGGGGTTGCCCCGGTACTCGACTTCGAAGTCATATGGTATGCCCACAGTACTTCAGGCAAGATTTCCTTCCACTTTCCCTTCGAAACGGTCAATCTCTTTTTCAGGTTTTAGAGTATAGTTCTGTTCGTCAATTCTACTTGCCCATTCCCACTAGGGTGGTAAGGGATTGATAATATCTTCCTGATCTTGTGGTCTTCGAAAAACTTACTTACCTTGATGCTAACGAATTGTTCTCCGTTGTCGCAAACAATCTCGGCCCGTATCCCAAATCAACATTTTATGTGATCCCAGATGAAGTCGGTGACTTCCTTCTCCCTGACCTTCTCGAACACCTGAGCCTCGGCCCATTTGGAAAAATAAGCGGTCATGAATAGTATGTATTGGACCTTACCAGGCGCCCATGACAGGGGACCGATGATGTCCATTCCACACTTTATAAACGGCCATGGTGACAGGATCGGGTGGAGCATCTCTCCCGGTTGATGAATCATCGGTGCGTGTCTTTGGCACTCGTTGCATTTTCGTACGAAGTCTTTCGCATCCTTATCCATTTCATTCCACTAGTAGTCGGCTCTGATTAGCTTCTGAACTAAGGACTTCCCCCGAATGGTTCCTGCAAGTGCCCTCATGGACTTCTCTCATGGTGTATTAGGTCTCTCCCGGACTAAGTATCTAGCCAATGGGCCGAAAAAGGATCTTCTGAACAATGCTCCTTCGAATAAGCTAAATCTGGCAACTTTGGTGCGCAGGGCTCTCGATTCTTTGGGATCCGATGGCAGTTTTTCCTATCTTCAGGTAATATATGTATCTTTATACTCTAATACCAAGTCAAACTTGTCGAGTTTACTTTCGCGTCACCTTCTTCTAACATCAAGTTCATCATCTGCACCACTGCACCCCATCTAAATTCATCGAAGTCGACAAACAACCCCAAGTTGGCTAGTGCATCGACCTCACCATTTTGATCTTGAGGTATGTGACGAATAGTTTATTCCTTGAATTGGTGCAGTGTTACCTACAATTTATCCAAGAACCTGCGCATCCGTTCCTCTTTTACTTTGAACATTCCCTTGACTTGATTTATGACGAGGAGGGAATCACATTTGGTGACGATCACTTCGGCCCCGAGGCTCTTAGCCAGTTCTAGACCTGCTTTCATAGCTTCATATTGGGATTTGTTGTTAGTCAATTTTACAGTTCTGATAGACTGTCTAATTATGCTTCCTGCAGGCGATTTCAACATGATACCGAGCCCAGACCCCTTCACGTTGGAGGCACCATTTGTGTATAAGGTCCAGATCCCAAATTAGCCCCCGGAGTGAGGCTATCAAGGCCGGCGTAAAGTCGGCCGCAAAGTCTGCCAAAATTTGATATTTTGTGGCAGCCCGAGGCCGGTACTCGATATCATACCTGCTAATCTCCATGGCCCATTTGGCCAGCCAGTCTGAGAGCTCGAGCTTATGCATGACATTCCTCAGCGGGTAAGAGGTCAAAACACATATGGGGTGGCATTGAAAGTACAATTTTAGTTTCCTGGAAGAACTTGTAAGTCGAGCGCTAATGTTTCTAGGTGAAGATACCTTGTTTCAGCATCGCCTATGATTCTACTAGAACAATAAATAGGAAATTGTGTACCTTCTTCATCCGGGACTAGGATACCACTAACCGCCACCTCGGAAACTGCCAAGTAAAGGTATAGATGTTCGTCTACCTTCGGAGTGTGCAGCAATGGGGATCTTGACAAGTATCGCTTGAGTTCCTCCAAAGCTTGCTGGCATTCCGGTATCCAAAAAATTGTTCTTCTTTTTCAATAGTACTGATGGCTCTTATCCGACGATCTCGAGATGAACCGGCCCAATGTAGCTATCTGCCCAGTCAGTCTTGGAACCGCCTTGATGTTGTCGACTACGGTGATGTCCTCTATGTCCTTTATTTTGTAGGGATTGATCTCTATCCCTCAATTAGATACCATGAACCGAAGAAACTTGCCTGAACCGACCCCAAATGCACACTTCTCCGGGTTTAGCTTCATGTTGTACTTCCTTAATATGTCGAAGGTTTCCTGCAAATGTTTCAAATGGTCCTCTGCTCGTAGGGACTTTACCAACATATCATCAATATAAACTTCCAATGATTTTCCTATTTGTTCTTCGACCATCCGGTTTACCAGGCGTTGGTAGGTGGCACCGACATTCTTTAATTCGAACGGTATTACGTTATAGCAATAGGTTCTGAATTTTGTTATGAAAGAAGTATTTTCTTGATCGTTTGGGCCCATCCAAATTTAGGTTTACCCAGAGTAGGCGTCGAGAAAACTGAGTATCTCAAGCGTGGCCGTCGCGTCGATCATTCGATCAATGTTAGGCAAAGGGATAGAATCCTTTGGACATGCTTTTTTTAGATCCTTATAATCTACACACATCCTTAGTTTATTTCCTTTTTTAGGTACTACCACTACGTTAGCTAACCAATCCAGGTATTTAACTTCCGGGATGCATCCTATTTTTAGAAATTTGGATACCTCATCCTTGATGAACATGTGTTTGATCTTGGACTGTGGCCTTCTCTTCCGCTTAACTGGATGAAACTTTGGAGCCAAACTCAGCTTGTGAGTGGTTACCTCCGGTGGGATCCCTGTCATGTCAAGATGGGACCAAGAAAAGCCCTCAACATTATCTTTAAGAAAATCAGTAAGTTTTTTCCTGAGCTCGAGGGTTAACCTCGTGCCCAGGTATACCTTTCGATCCAGTAGATGCTCGCTTAATATAACTTGCTCCAACTTTTCGATTGTTGATTTGGTGGTTTCGGTGTCATCCGGAGCTATGAATGATCTTGGGACACTGTAATCCTCCTCTTCGTCCGCCCTTTGTTCTTCTTGTTTCTCAAGTTCGGCTGAGGCCGATATCGTTGATTGCTATTTAGCCTCTTCTTTTTTGGTTGGTTCCGCGCTCCTTGATGTTGAAACCGCCAGCACCGGGATCACTTCATCGACAACAAACATTTTCCTTGCGTCCGACTATTCTCCGTAGATGGTTTTGACTCCCCCCGGTGTGGGAAATTCAAGCGCCTGGTGTAAGGTTGAAGGTATCGCCCTCATGTTGTGGACCCATGGCCTTCCGAATAAAGTGTTGTACCTCATATCCCCTTCGATCACGTAGAACTTCGTTTCTTGGGTTGTCCCGACACTTTAGTGGGTTTATCATTGGCCCTTGGGGGACATCGACTCCCCCTATGATCATGTTGATCACGTGATGAGGCTACTCTAGTTCAACCTATTTGTTGGCGTCCCTGTTCCTGAAGTGGTTTTTGGCTCGCTCGCTTAGGAATTTTCAGAGGTGCCCATTGTTGAACACTTGAGCAACTTCTCTTAACTTCGGCAATCTTCGGTCCTATGACTGTGAGTGTCGTGACACTTACACATCAAATTAGGATCTCTCTTAGATGGGTCGGACTGCAATTGTGGGGGCCATTTGGTTTCTTTGATGCACCCTATGGCTGACACGATGCTTGTAGCGTGTACGTTGAAATTATACTCCGATAATCTTGGCGCTTCCCTACCCCCGAGCGACTTGTCAAACCCGTTCTAGCTCATCAAGCCCCGGCTGCTCAGCCCTCGATCGCTTATCTTCTCGTTCCTTATTGGGTGACGTTAGGATCCGTTTCCCCTTCGATCCCCGCTGCATGGCTGATATCGATCTCGAACTAGTCTTGGCTCATGATCAGTGACTCTCTTAGATCTATCATCGGTTCTGATGGGGTAAACGGATCCAGAAGGGGGGCGAATTGGTCATCCTCGACCCTAATCTTCGATTGGTACCTATTATGGACGTCGGCCCAGGTTACCGTCGGGTACTCCACCAAATTTTGTTTTAGCTATTGAGAGGCCACAAAACTTTGGGGGTTGAGCCTTTGAGTGAATGCCTAAATGGCCCAATCATCCACAACTGGTGGCAGATCCATCTGCTCCATCTGGAATCTTGACACAAACTCCCCGAGCATCTCGTTATCCCTTTATTTGACCTTAAAAGGATCTTACTTTCTAGTCTCGACCTTGATGGCTCTAGCATGGGCCTTTACGAAATCATTTGCAGGCATAAAAAATGAGCCAATGGAATTTGGAGGCAAGTTGTGATACCATATCATTGCTCCCTTGGACAAAGTTTCCCCAAACTTTTTCAGCAACACCGACTCGATTTTGTTATCTTCCAAATCGTTCCCTTTGATCGCGCATGTATAAGAGGTTACATGCTTATTTGGCATTATATTTTGGGAATGTCGGGCATTCGAAACATCTTCGGGATCAGCTTTGGTGTTGTGCTCAGAGGAAAGGGCTTCTAAATAAATTTTTTGGAGTCTGGTCCCTTTAATAATGGAGGTGCTCCCTGGATCTGATCGAACCTGGAGTTGTATGTTTCCACCTTCTTGTCGTTAGCCCCAATCTTTTTCTCGCCTGACTCCACCCGTTTGGTTAACGCTTCGAGCATCTGCAATACCTCTGATGTTTCCCCGAGCTCAGTTTCACAAGGTCTCTCGGTAATTTGTTCATCTCTCCGAGTAATTTCTCGAGATTGTTCGGGCTCGACCCTATTAGGGGCGTGGCTTATATTTTGTAGTTGTGCTATCGTTGCTTATTCAGATTACAACATTTCAAAAATCAGTCGTAAGCTCACCCTATCACCTTCACCTTCGGGCGCTTCTCGAGCAGTTAGTCGGGATCCTCCACGAACACTGTTTCCGGGATCAATTGGCAAATTGATATTGATGGCAACCTACGAGTTAGCATCGACCGGGTCAGCGGCTGGGACACCATTGGGATCGGCAAGAAGCACATCATTACTTAGCACCACATTATTATTTTTGCCATGATGGCCTGACTCAGCCATCATTCAAGTGAGCAGATTGAGAGTTCGACATTTTAGGCTGACCTGGAATTAAAATTTCAAAGAACAAGCGTAAAATAGGGTGTGTTATGAAGATTCGTACCAAATCACCACTATTATCCTTAGCCCCGTTGTGTGCTCCAAACTGTTTACCCCAAAATGAGTAACAACTGAATTTGTACTTGGTTTAAAGGATACATGGTTTCATTTAATACGAACAATTAAGAATAAAAGATACATGAATCAAACATGAAATAAATGATCAAACCAATCGCGATGTGATGACCAAGCCTAATCTCATATTGGACAATGGGACTCGTCCTCGATTGGAACTTAGGTACAAGCTTGATCGCGGGTGAATAAAAGAACAAGCGAATAATGCCTTGAATAGCGGCTAGAAGACAAAAGTAAACTTTTATTCCTTCGAATTGTGTATTACAATGTGCCAGACTAAACAAAACTTTTCCTTTTTATACTAGGAGAATTTCAGTCCTAGTATAAGTCTAAAAAAAGTAAAAATCTTCCAGTAATTGTTGATCCATAATTGATACTGAACGGGATTCGCGCCGTAATATCTGGCTGAGGGAGAATATTACGCCCCCTATCCGTCATGCATAACCGTTCACTGCATCTCCCGAGGTCTAGAAGTTATACTTGATCCGGGATGCATTGCTTTACCGTGTCTGGTCTTAGATACATCGTTCATTCCTACCGGATCTCGATATGAGGGGTTTTTGGCCTCAATTACACATAATAATAATAACAAAACAATAACAACAATAATAAGAATAATAATAAGAATAATAATAATAACAACAATAACAACAACGACGACGACGACAACAACAACAACAACAACAACAATAATAATAATAATAATGATAATAATAATAATAATAATAAAAGGACTGTAAAAGCTATCTTTGCTATTGAAAGACTTAGATAATTCCCTTAAATCAGCCTCGGTGATGTTATTAATTAGCTCTATAGTAAGCGTATTGTATATGGTGGAAATCGGGGCTACCCGATTTCGTTCTTCGATGGAAAAAGTGATACCACGTCGAAAGACCAGGACATCGAGCTCGGGGTCAAAGTTCCTTTCCAAGGTCGAGGTCGATAACACTTACCGAGGTCAGAAGAAAGCATGCTTCAAGATGGTGCCAGTATGATTCAGTAACAGAAAGAGCGAAATACCCGCGATGGGCCGAGGATCACGCCGTGAATTTCAGAATGGATTGGTCTTCGGCAGTTAAACAATTGTCAAATATGATTTCCTACTATAATTAGAAGTGTACCTTATTTAGGACTCCCCTATTATATAAAGGGGGATCCCATTCATTTGTAAGATTCATTATTCACCGATAAGAAAATATACGCACATTATTCTCTTGCTATTTTACTTACTGTTCATCAGAGTTGCTTTATAATTTGCTTTTCCTATTATCACACCTCGAGACTATCGCAGGTCGAGGTCGAGATTTGGCCTACATACTGGTTTGGTTTACTTTGTTCTCAAATTTATCTATTTAATTCCTTGTTTATCAATTGGTATTGGATTAAAGCACATATTCTTAAACCACAATATAAGTTTAATTGCTACTCGAATTCTAGGGTAAACATTTGGCGCCCACCGTGGGGCCAAGGATGATAGTGATTGTTTCAGTGTTGATTCTGATATCACACGTTATTTCACACTTGTTCTTGTCAAGTATTTTTTCTCTCAAGTTAAAACATGTTAAACTCTCAAAACTCACCCGTACATGGTGATGATGGTCTAGGATTTCATGGGGAAAACGACAATGTAATTGCTTCAGGAGTCGGGGTTCCACCGGCTAATATCGGAGGAGCAACGGTTGCCAATCCAGTCGATATCAGTTCAGACATTGCTCTAAAAGCATACCTAGGTGCAGACCTGAAGGGAGTGTACGCAGGGAAGGCCGATCTAGTGGTCAAGGTACGCAGGGTAGAGGAGACGGAGGAGTTAGTCTCCAGGTGATATTCGAGATGCTACAGGCTCAGCAGGCCGCTATTGCTCAGTTGCAAAATCAACAGAGGACTCCGAGTATGGTCGAGCCAGAAATCACTCGTCATACCGAGCCAGTGCCCGAAAGGTCGAATAGTAACAAATCAAGGACTGATCCTGCAATAATGAGAATGCTTGAGGACCTCACCGAAAGAATTGAGTCAGGGAAGAAGAAGATCGAAGACAATGATAAAAAAGTGGAAACATAACACTTCCGAGTTGATCAGATACCGGGGGCACCCCCGATCCTAAAGGGTTTGGATTCAAAAAAGTTCGTGCAGTAGCCATTTCCTCAGAGTGCGGCTCCGAAACCCATTCCTAAGAAGATTCGTATGTCGGATATACCTAAATACAACGGGACCACCGATCCTAATGAACACATCACTTCGTACACATGCGGAATAAAGGGAAATGACTTAGATGATGATGAGATCGAGTCCGTTTTGTTAAAAAAATTGGGGGAAACTTTGTCAAAGGGAGCGATGATTTGGTATCACAACTTGCCACCAAATTCCATCGATTCGTTTGCCATGTTAGCAGATTCTTTCGTGAAGGCACACGCCGGAGCCATAAAGGTCGCAACAAGAAAATCGGACGTTTTTAAGATAAGACAAAGGGATAATGAAATGTTGAGGGAGTTCGTATCCTGATTTCAAATGGAACGCATGGAGTTGCCACCAGTCACAGAAGATTGGGCCGTTCAAGCTTTCACTTAAGGGTTGAACGAGCAGAGTTTGATACAATCACGACAGTTGAAACAAAGTTTGGTCGATTATCGAGTTGTAACTTGGCAGATGTGCACAATCGATATCAATCGAAGATCAGGGTCAAGGACGACCAATTAAGAGCCCCTTCCGATTCAGTACATCCAAACAGGTCGACAGTTAAAACCCCGAGGGACGTCGACAGGGAGCCAAGGTCAAATAGAGAACGATATCAACCATATACCGCTGATCGAAGGAACAATGGTTCAGGACACAATTCTGCCCGAAATGATTGAAGAAGTGATCGAGCACACAATTCTCGGGGACTTATGAGCAAAAGTGGTTTTGATAAGCATGTCGATCCCATAGAGGCACCTCGGTTATCGGAGTATAACATTAGCATCGACTTATCGGGCATTGTATCGGCAATCGAAAGGATCAAAAATACTAGGTGGCCCAGACCCATACAAACCGACCCTTCCCAAAGAAACCCAAGTTTGATGTGCAAGTATCATGGCACGCATGGTCACAAGACCGAGGATTGTAGGAAATTAAGAGAGGAGGTAGCCCGTCTATTCAATGAGGGCCACCTTCGAGAGTTCCTCAGTGATCGAGCCAAGAATCATTTCAGAGAAAGGGATGCTAACAGGAAAAATGAACAAGAGGAACCGCAGCATGTCATTCATATGATCGTCGGTGGGGTCGACATTCCACAGGGACCCATATTCAAACGAACTAAGGTATCAATCACCAGGGAGAAATGAACCCGAGATTATGTGCCCGAAGGCTCTTTATTATTCAATGACGAAAAGCAGAAGGCATTTCTCAGCCACATAACGATGCTCTAGTAATTTCTATCTTATTAAATAATGTTCGAGTTAAGCGTGTTTTAGTGGATCCAGGTAGCTCGGCGAATATCATCCAATCGAGGGTCGTGGAGCAACTCGGCCTACAAGATCAAATCGTGCCGGCAGCTCGGGTCTTAAACAGCTTCAACATGGCCATTGAAACAACTAAAGGGGAGATTATTTTATGTGGCTAGAACTATTCAAGATACCAAATTCCACGTGATCGAGGGCGACATGAGGTATAATGCCCTGCTCGGGAGGCCCTAGATCCACAACATGAGGGAAGTCCCCTCGACTCTCCACCAAATGATGAAATTCCTGACAATAGACGGTGTAAAAATAGTATACGGGGAGGAACATGCAGCAAAGAAAATGTTTGCAGTCGATGAGGTAACACCGATATCAACGCTATCAACCTCAGAAAGGTCGAGCATGGTAAACAGGAATCCAAATAGCAATCACAGCCACTAGCCTCGACCGAATCAGGAAAGCTGGGGATAGAAGAAGAAGAAGAAGAAGAAGAAGAAGAAGAAGAAGAAGAAGAAGAAGAAGAAGAAGAACTCCTCGAGACATTATTGCACAAAGATTCTGACGCCACCAAATCAACAATCCAAGAGTTGGAACAGGTTATATTGATCGAGTACCTACCCGAGCGAAAGGTATACCTGGGAACGGGATTAACCCCCAAACTCAGGAAAAAGCTTATTCTATTTCTTATTGATAACATAGATTGTTTTGCTTGGTCCCATTTAGACATGACAGGGATCCCACAAGAAATAACGACGCATCGACTAAGCCTTGACCCCAGGTTCAAACCTGTGAAGCAAAAGAGAAGGCCCCAGTCCAAGGTAAAGCACGCATTCATAAATTATGAGGTAACTAAACTTCTCAAAATAGGGTCCATTCGGGAGGTGAAGTATCCCGAATGGTTAGCCAATGTAGTCGTAGTCCCTATAAAAGGGAACAAACTTAGAATGTGTGTAGATTATAAGGATTTAAACAAGGCATGCCCCAAAGATTCTTTTCCACTGCCTAACATCGATCGCATGATCGATGCCACGGCTGGCCACGAGATCCTTACTTGTTTCGATGCCTATTCGGGTATAATAATACTCAAATGAACCTAGAAGACTAGGAAAAGACTTCATTTATCACCAAGTATGGAACATATTGCTATAATGTAATGCCCTTCGGGCTAAAAAATGCCAGAGCTACTTACCAACGCCTAGTAAATAAAATGTTCGAAGAACAAATAGGTAAGTCAATGGAAGTTTATATCGATGACATGCTAGTTAAGTCCCTGCGTGCAGAGGACCATTTGGCTGATTTGCACGAAACTTTCAAGATTTTGAGGAAATATAACATGAAGCTCAACCCCGAGAAATGTGCTTTTGGGGTCAGTTTGGGCAAATTCTTGGGCTTCATGGTGTTGAATCGGAGGATCGAGATCAACCCCGATTAAATCAAGGCCATTGAAGACATCACCGTTGTGGACAGTGTAAAGGTCGTGTAGAGGCTAACTGGATGGATATCTATTTTAGGCCAATTCATCTCGAGATAATCGGATCGAAGCCACAGATTTTTCTCTCTGCTCAAAAAGAAGAACGATTTTACCTGGACCCCGAAGTACCAACAAGCATTAGAGGATTTAAAGCGATACCTATCGATCCCACCACTGCTTCACACCCCAAAGGTAGATAAGGAACTTTACTTGTACTTGGCAGTATCGGAAATCGCGGTAAGTGGTGTCCTAGTTTGAGAAGAGCAAGGTACGCAATTTGCTGTTTATTATGTAAGACGAACCTTAGGAGAAGCAGAAACTAGATATCCACACTTAGAGAAATTGGCAACTTGCACTGATAAGCGCCTCTAGAATGTTAAAACCGTACTTTCAATGTCACCCCATATGTGTATTAACCACTTATCCACTTCGTAATATTATTCACAAGCCTGAACTATCGGGCCGATTGGCCAAATGGGTCGTCGAACTCAGTGGGTACAATATCAAATATCAACCCCAAATGGCCATCAAGTCTCAAATTTTGGCGGACTTCGTGGCCGATTTCGCGCCAACCCTCGTACCCGAAGTTGACAAAGAACTTTTGTTAAAATCAGGTAAATGATCAGGGGTCTGGACCCATTTTACCGACGGTGCCTCGAACGTGAAGGGGACCGGGTTAGGTATCGTTTTGAAGCCGCCTACAGGTAGCACTATTAGGCAGTCTATCAAAACTTCTAGGTTGACTAACAATGAGGCCGAGTACGAGGCCATGATTGCAGGTCTCGAGCTAGCTAAAAGCGTGGGAGTAGAAGTCATTGAAGCCAAGTGTGACTCTTTACTGGTGGTGAACCAAGTAAACAAAACCTTCAAAGTACGAGAGGATAGAATGCAAAGGTATTTGGACAAGCTACAGGTAACTTTGCACCATTTCAAGGAATGGACTTTGCAGCATGTACCTCGAGAACAAAACAGTGAGACCGATGCACTTGCAAATATGGGTTCGTCGGTCGAGGAAGATGAGATCAGCTTGGGGACTGTTGTTCAACTCTCGAGATCTGTGATCGAGGAAGGTCATGCCGAGATAAACTCTACATGCTTGACCTGGGATTGGAGGAATAAGTATATTGAATACTTGAAGAATGGAAAGCTCCTATTGGCCCCTAAAGAGTCGAGGGCCCTACGAACCAAAGCTGCTCGATTTACATTGGATGAAGATGGAACTTTATACAAAAGGACATTAGATGGACCATTGGCGGTATGTTTAGGACCAGGAGACACCGATTATGTTTTACGAGACATCCACGAAGAAACTTGTGGGAACCACTCAGGCGCCGAATCGTTAATTCACAAAATCATTAGAGCAGGATACTACTGGGATAGCATGGAAAAAGACACTAAGGAGTTTGTTCGAAAATGTGATAAATGTCAAAGGTTTGCACCAATGATCCATCAGCCTAGAGAACAACTTCACTCAGTCCTATCCCCGTGGCCATTCATGAAATGGGGGATGGATATCGTCGGCCCTCTGCCAATGGCCCCAGGTAAAGCTAAGTTCATTTTATTTATGACTGACTATTTCTCTAAATGGGTTGAAGCACAGGCGTTCGAGAAAGTAAGAGAGAAAGAGGTTATAGACTTCATCTGGGATCATATCGTATGTGACTTGGGATACCCGCCGAAATAGTGTATGAAAATGGAAAACAATTTACCGGTAGCAAGGTAACAGAATTCCTCAAGAACCACAGAATAAAAAGGATATTATCAACGCCGTATCATCCTAGTGGAAACGGATAGGCCGAATTGACGAACAAGACTATCATTCAAAACTTAAATAAAAGGTTGAACGACGCTAAGGGGAAGTGGAGAGAAATGTTACCCGAAGTCCTTTGGGCATATCGAACAACATCAAAATCCAGTACGGGGGCAACCCCATTCTCCTTAGTATACGGCTCCAAGGCCTTGATTCCGGTCTAAGTCGGGGAACCTAGCGCCAGATTTCGACAGACCACGGAAGAATCAAATCACGAGGCTATGAATACTAGCCTCGAGCTATTGGATGTAAAACGAGAAGCTGCACTTGTTCGGACGGCTACGCAAAAGCAAAGAATCGAGAGATATTATAATAGAAGAACCAACCTTCGCCACTTTGGAATCGGGGACTTAGTTCTAAGGAAATTCACCCTCAACACTCGAGACCCAAACGAAGGGAAACTAGGCCCAAATTGAGAAGGACCATATCGGGTCCTCAGTGTCATCGGAAAAGGATCTTACAAACTTGGCACAACGGAAGGCGAAAAATTGCCAAACAATTGGAATGTATGTCACACCCTCGCTACCTTATATCTCTCATTGTTCTCTCTCTTCTCTTCCTCGCCAGTTCTCCCTTCTAAACGCAGGTAAGCCGCCTTCTTCGCTCCCACTTTACCTTGGACAACTGCATTCCACCACCAGTCTCCTTTGTGACCACCGGTGCGGCCCGAATACATCCCTAACACCTCCCTCGCCGCCTTCCTTATACAGTCCGCCGTCGTCGACCACATAGTGTTTGCATCCCCACTACGTCTCCAAGCTCCCATTGCCGATAACCTTCCTTCCAACTCCTGAGCTTTATCCTTAGTCAAGGCGCCTCACCTAATCCTCGGGCGGCCTCGTACTAACCTCTTCTTCCTCCTTATCATAATACCAATGTCCATCACCAAAAGCTTATGTTGCATTGCAAGGGTCTCAACTGGGATAACTTTGCAATCCTCGCACAACCTTCTGTCGCATCTCCTGAGGAGGAGTTAGTCAATCTGAGTCTTCGCCACCGAACTTTGGTAAGTAACCAAATGCTCCTCCCTCTTCGGAAAAGAATTCATAAATTTGACCGTAGTTTGACTTTCTTGATACCGAGTTCGAATTTTTGTTCCGGAACTTGGTATAAGTTCATTACAATATTTATGACTTGTCTGCAAAATTTGGTGTAAAATGAAGTTGATTTGACATGATTCGGACGTCCAGTTGAGAAATTATAATTTCTTATGTTTCTTTGAAAATTTCATTTCTTTTGATGTTCGATTCATAGTTCTAGGCGTTATTTGGTGTTTTGATCACGCGAGCGAGTTTTTATGATATTTTTGGACTTGTGTGCATGTTTGGTTTGGAGCCTGATTAGTTAGTATTCTACCAACTTATCTCTTCTTGATACATAGGCTTTTGTATGATTTTGTTAAAAAACTAAGGTATTTGTTTTTTATTTTATTAGCATATTTCAAGTATCAAGTGATTTAGAGAAAATACAGAAGAAACCAAGTCAAAATGTGTTAGATTGAGAAACAATGACTGCTGCAGATAATGCTCTTCGTGATCGCGAACATAGACATGCGATCGCAGAAGGCCAGGAAACTATTCATCGCGAATGCAGGGAAAATTCTGCGAACACGAAGAAGAAGCCGGTCAACTGCTCTCAGGTGCCCTACGCGAACACGTATTCCGGTCTGCGATCGCAATGCTTTGCAACATTACTCTTCGCAATCGCAAGCCTGTTTTAGCTAACGCGATTCACAAATCTGGGCAGTTTTGGAAATGTTTTTGACCCCAAGACCATTTAATACACGCCTAGCTCATTTGTAAAATATCTTTGGTTAAATTTTCAGTCTCTTAACTAGAGAAGACAAGTTTTGGAGCTAGGGTTCTTGCACACACACTTGGGTCTTAAAGATTTGAAGCTTTTGGTTGAGAATGTTTTATCTATTTTTGTTCATTTCTTCATTTCCTTGCTTTGTATTGTATATCTAAGTGTGTAGTATTTTTTCCAACACTTGAATCTTGTTTATGGGAATATTCATATTTAAAGTGTGGATTAAACATCTTGTTGGGCTTATGTATTGCACCATTTTTAGTTATATTGAAATGAGTTGTTGTTTCATTAATTATTCTTGTTCTTTAATGTTTCTAAAGGAATTAGCTAACCATAGGACTCGCCCATTTACTTCGAACTAATTTTGGGAAAGATTAATTAACAAGACTTGACGCTTTAACCTTTACTTTATAGATTCTACCGAGGGATAGAATTGAACTACTTGTAGCCATATTCCGGTGTACTTAATCTCTTAAATATTTTAGGGATAATTCAATTAGGAAGTCTTGTTATTCTTCGGAAGAAGCTAATATATAATTATTACCCGAGACTAATTAACATAAACTCGTTCATATTTATGAAATCGTGATATATATTGGATCGTTACTTGAGTGTAATTTTCCTTATATCCATGCTTGTAACCATTGATCATTTTACTCGCTTTCTAGGTTAGTTTATGTCACGGCCCAAACCGATGGGCCGCGACGGGCCCCCGGCGCCTTACTTAATTGAGTAACAACGTAACGTATCTTTCTTATTGCATCATCATCTGTAAGGGGGCCAGAAGGGCCGTAGGAGGCAACAAGAATAAAATATGAGAAGACACTCGACATAAAACGACCCAACCTGATATAGAAACTTATACACGTGACATACAGACCTATAAGGCCAACATGATCATTTGTAAACTCAAAACTGTCACGACCCCAAACCCGGTCGTGATGGCGCCCAACACTAATGCTAGGCAAGCCCGACCATTTACTCTCTCAACCCGAGCACAGAGCTCAAAACCAATTAATCAGATACTTAAAATCAAATATTAATACTCATAGTTAAAATACTCAATTAAAACAATACGAAATACTGACATAAACTGTAACTCCCAAAGACCTGGGGTCATGAGTCTAGAGCCTCTAACTAATACAGAGTCAAGAATCCTCAAATAAGTATGTTCTAAAGTACGAAAATAATAAAGGGATAAGGGAGGAGTCGGGTCCTGCGGACGTCATAGCAGCTACCTCGACCACTCCTGGAACTCTGGAAACCAGCGGCTAGCTCACTAAGCTCCCGAAGTACCTGAATCTGCACACAAGGTGCAGGGAGTAGGGGGTGAGTACTACCAACTCAGTGAGTAATAAGCATATAAAATGTATGAAGATAAGAAATTCACGAAATGCCACAAAGTAAAGCTAAAACTAACAGTCCAACACCTAACTACGAACCAACAGCAAAAACAATTTCAAATATATCAGTCAAGTATAATGTAAGGATGCAATGCAATGCACATGACCGCTACGGCGCGTAGCCCGATCCATTTAACGTCGACGGCGCTCACTGGGGGTGTGTACAGACTTCGGAGGGGCTCCTTCAGCCCAAGCGCAATATAATCATACCATTCGCTGCGGCGTGCAGCCCGATCCATACTCAGTCCACAATATGCATATGAGTCACGTAACAGATTCAATTAATTTTCCCAATTTCCAATTTATTAAGAAGAATATACTTTAGATATTTAACTTCAGGAAAAGTGGCTTAGCATTTCATAACAGTGATTAAACACAGGACTGAGATCAATGATTATACAAAGCATGCTATCACAACGACATTCATCCTCTAAGGATGCTACAGATCGGCACAAGGCCCCAAACACAGCAATAAGCCCAGATATATTCAATACAGGGTGCGTATCAGTCGCCAATATAGAAACATTGTTGTTCGGGATGGACCAAGTCACAATCCCCAGTCATAACCAATCCCGCACCTGCCATGGGGTGCGAGTCACGCCCTACAATAGCGTCGCAATGTGATAAGCCTGGGTTTCAAACCCTCAGGCCATCATATACACCAACTACTCACCTCTAACCGGCCGTAGAATGGTCCGCAATGCCTTTTCCTTTCGTATCGACCTCCTCGCGCGTCGAATCTAGTCAAAATCACAACGAATACATAAATATGGGTTAAAGAAACATAACCCAATCAAAAATACTCGAAAAGTACTAAACTTCACGAAGTTGGTAAAACCCGAGCCCCGGGCCCACTTCTCGAAAAATTCCGAAAATCACACCAACGGATTCCTCGTCTCGCCACGAGTCCGTACATATAAAGTTTACCGAAAACGGAGCTCAAATGGCCTTTCAAATCCTAAAAATTCGTTTTCAAAAATCAAGCCCTAGTTCTTCACAATTTCTACCAACTTTCATGAATTTGAGTGTTGATTCTTCCATAAAATGGTGTTTTCTAGTCAAGAGACTTACCTCAAATCAATACCCGTTGAAAACCCTCTTCAAATCGCTCAAAAAGCTCTCTTGGCGGAGTAAAAATGGTGGAAAAATAATGTGGGTCGCGGATATAAGGGTTTTAAACATTCTGCCAGATTACTGTAGCGACCCCTATGCGATCGCATCACTACCCCTGCGATCGCATAGGCCAAAATTTCCAGGCCCTCAATTCCACTTACGCGATCGCAGGACAGGCCAAGCGATCGCATAGCACTGTCTCCCCCTTCTACGCGATCGCATTACTTCCCACGCGACCGCACTGCCCAATCTCCTCAACCTATGCGATCGCAGACCCCTATACGCGATCGCATAGAGCAAATCTTCATCCCCCTCTGAACCTTCTATGCGATCGCAGGCATACCTACGCGATCGCATAGAGGAAAATTCCTCTGCAATTTCTGCTGCACTTTTTCATGTTCAAAACTCCCCGTTAGCCATCCGAAATCATCCCGAGGCCCTCGGGACCTCAACCAAATGCACAGATATGTTCTATTACTTCATTCAAACTTGCTCGTAACATAAAAACACTATCATAAACACCAAAATCATTGAATTACCACGGATTCAAGCCTAAGTTAAACTAAAACTTCCGAAACTTGCATTTGATCTAAAACCCGACCTAAACACCTCCGAATGATCTGAAACTTTGCATCCATATCCAAAATCACCTAACGGAGCTACTGCAACTCTCGGAATTCCATTCTGACCCTCGGATCAAAATCTCACCTACCAACCGGAATTCGCCAGAATTCAACCTTAGCCAATTCAAGCCTAATTCTACACCTGACCTCCAAATTGAATTCCGAATCATCCCCCGAAGCTATCCGAACCACCGGAACTCACATCCGAGCCCTCTAACTACATAGTCAACTTCCGGTTGACTTTTTCCAAAGCAAGCTTCCTTCAAAAAGGCTAAGTGCCATATTTCCAACTAGAACCAATCCAATTCTACCCGATCAACTCAAATACTGATATTAAATCATGGAGGGACATAATATAGGGGAAACGGGGCGGTAACTCACGTGACGACGGGCCGGGTCGTCACATCCTCCCCCAACTTAAACAAACGCTTGTCCTCGAGCGTATCCAGAGTTGTTCTAGAAGCCAACCAACAGCTGAACGATCTTACCAATCATATACCCGGGGTGATCCCTCGCCACCCTATCTCGCATAGACCCGATAACACAATATAGCCGAACTTCCACAGTCCCTTTAAGCCATAAACTTTCCAAAAAAAAATCGTACCCAAGATCAGAAATTCACATCTATACTCAGAGTAAGCCCGAACCAGCTGTAATAACCCATACTTGCACCCTCAGGTGAAAACATATGATATACCGCCTAAACCAAACACTCGGAACTATAACTTCTACTCACAGCAGTTGTCCCCAGCAACCAATTACCGGCCGAGAACCTCTCACTAGCTAAAGCCTTATTCCAACACTCTCATATACTGCCAACAATGAATGAAACACGCTATAAACCGTAATTATCTCTCAGATCAACCATTCATGAAACCACTTCCCTTGACTGATATCACAATAGATTTCCGGGTCAAACCTTGATATTATCTTCCTAACAAGCTGAGATAAAATCTGTCTGTATGCATTAATGAACCCAACGATCACCTCGAATCCAACACCACTCTGGTGATATGATATCTCCATACAAGCCTAAACCACAACCTGCATAATACACGCACCCGTAAGAAACGGTCTGAACATGCTCAAATCGGGACAAACGGCTCCAACGAAAGAGCTGTACCTCAAGCTCATCAATACCATTACAACACAAGGCTGAGACTCCGTCTCGTATCGTAGAAATATAACAGTTGAATCTACCTCGAAAGGTCATAACTCCACGCAGCCTCGCTACAATACGCGATCCTATCCCAACACTGTTACACATGAAACGCCTCAAGACACTGGCATCCGCCACGAAGGCCCACTCAAGAACATCAATCCTTTCCAGCCATCCGCTGGTCCTTGAAATATAAACCATTCTACTAGAACATAGTCTAATGCACCTTGCCACGCAGCCTGTGGCATTTTCCGACATAGCCCATAATGCAATAGTTCAAAATCTTCCAACACTAAGAGAACCAGTCTGAATTCCAACATCACAACATAGCCTGTACATCAGAACTCCATATAACACACAATTCATCATACCTGATCCCAGTTTCCCACTGTGCGAATATATGCACACATTTGATACTCTTTCATTCCACGACAGATACTCGATATTTACCTGTGCTACCGAGAAAACTCGAATACCACCAGTGGACCCAACAAGGACATGCCGCACTACTGCCGAAATATAATCAGTTTAATCACATTACCTTTTTCTGAGACATATACTCTCATCAAATCACTTCCACTCAGCAATATCATTTTCCCCAATCATCCGAAGATCATTTATCTAATCACTTAGGAGGGATCACTACACATCCCATGCTCTGCATGACATACACAGGTCTTGTTCAAATTCTTACAATACTGACACGACGGATGAGACCTGTACACATTCATAACTACTACCGAAACAACAATTCATTAGTTCTATACTCTTGGCAAGAACTATCACCTCATTCTGAGCCAAACAATGGTAGCTCTTTAATTTTACTTCACATACTCAGATTGCATTGATCTCAAATTCAATGATCTCGTCTTACCCAGTACGAACTGTTCGGGCAATAAGCCACTCCAGACATAATTATAAGTCGTATATGATGCCCCAATGTGCCAGTAGGCTACCAATTCGAACGCAATACAAAAGAAAACGAGCTCTGGAAGGAATTACCAAATCCTACGCACTAATACAGACTTTTCTTGGAAAACAGTTAGCAAGGCATACAAAGATAGTGTATAGAAAACTATACTCGATTTCACACTGTTGCGGCATGCAACCCGATCCGGATAACATACCCATGGCGGCGTGCCACCCGATCCACACATAGATCTCGCATAAGGAGATACACGTCGAGCCAAATCTGCTCATTATAACAAAATACCGAATATCGGTCATGAGCATGCTAAGTGCATAATATCATCCCTGAGGGATATTTAGCGTTATAAACTACAAAACTCAAGCCCAACTGAGGTGCGACATACAGTCTGAACTTCAAGAGCCAAGTTGCTCAAGTAACATCATTCCTACGCGGATTCTCAACACATAAGCAATTTCTCGAGTCATTTCACAAATCACACGGCGTAATGCAACACTACGCGAGATATCTGGCAATGAAGCATCAACCTAACTACTCCTCCATGAGGACCGCGTTACAAAAATGCACACATCTGGCCTGATATAGATCCATTATTCACATTAAGTCCATCCACCGACTTCAAGCCGATTCTGCTCACAATGAACCAGTTTGACAACCTTTCAAGGGTCCATAATAACTCCCTTTTTCACATAACACACAAGAACAACCATCACAATCGGGGTAATCCTTCCCAGTTCACAACCCAATATGCCAAGTGCCCTCCAGGCATGAATTCCTCAATTTAACGACACCATCACAACCTTGATACTTGGTTTACATCTTTAATCAGTCAAGTGACTACATGCCACACTTATATAATCTTCCAGTGGGACACACTCCCACAACCTACCGCAAAAATTTGGGGCGTACCTCCAAACCACCGGTCGCACTAACGCTGAAGAGCGATCGAGAATCGTTAGCTAGGACGCAAAGCCTTTTTTACAAAACACCGATCTTAGGTGACGCTGAAGACAATACAAATTTACCTTAACAATCGAAACTTCATTCCTGCTCATCCGAGCTCATGACATCTTTGTCAAAATTTTCCCTTCACTCGTGCCATTCCCGGCCCAATCTCCACGATTGATTCACCAGCATGCATCAAATCAGAACTAACATAGTACATAACCACCAATCCGCTAACCAATAGCAAGCTCCCCAACTTGGCTCGAAGCCATATATCACAACACACTATACTCATAACGCATATGCTCCATTGCTGTCGTAATACCATAGTGAGATTGAACTCGCTCTTTCATAAGCTTGTGGAAACTCAAATCATCTGGAATTTTAACTCTTCTGCATCTTCTTGCATTCGCTCACAAAACAGTTAAGCCTACCCTCCAGGCGACCAAATTTTCACTAAGTCCCAATTTTTTATTTTTTTTTCAAAAAAATTTCGGCAGAGTTTCCCTTGTAATTGGGCCTATCCACCTGCCAGAGAATCACCAAAACCATCCTAGCAACACGGCCACAACTTGACAAGCATCACAATGTATATCCACATAAATCTCAATACTACATGTATTATATTATGAAAATTGATACATGGGCATGGGTTGCACCTATTCGAATCATAACACATAGAAGATACCTTTCGATCCTCCATTATTGGGATATTCAACCGAGTAAGAACATATTCTCTCCTTAATGTTTTCGACCTTCACGGTGTGCTCCTCGACATAGATTTCGTCATAATACATTTACAGAAGCGATCTTAGCTCCCAGACTTATCTAACTAGTATAACAAATGGTTTCCCCTCATAAGCCAATTACCCATTAGCTTTACCTTTAGTTCATGTTTTTGTATACCTTCCACTGTCATACACACTACACAGTACCAACATACTCATTACGTAGATATCCAGCAGCCATTCCCACAATTTGGGACAATACTGAACATATAAGTTCATAACTCCAGCTCACGAAATCAGCACCTTGGTGCTCAAGCCATAAGCAAAGGTCCGGCCGCATGTCCTCCAGACTGGCCCAACATCAACTCACGGAGATTACATCTCGCCCCCCCTCGATCGGGGAAGCACAAGCCATCAAGGCGCATATACTACTAAGCGCTCATGTGCGCATACTGACGTGTGGAAGGAATTTCAAGAGGTATATCTCAAGCTGAATCAAGTACGCACGAGAAGAATTCCAAGAAAGTGAAGTTTTCCTAAAGGTTCTGCAGCCTCTCGTGGAGAAATACAGGCATCCCCGTATCTTTCCACGAGACTCTACTAAACCGTCTCATGACTCATGAGGCCTAGTAACCTAGGCTCTGATACCAACTTGTCACGACCCCAAACCCGGTCGTGATGGCGCCCAACACTAATGCTAGGCAAGCCCGACGATTTACTCTCTCAACCCGAGCACAGAGCTCAAAACTAATTAATCAGATACTTAAAATCAAATATTAATAATCATTATTGAAATACTCAATTAAAACAATACGAAATACTGACATAAACTGTAACTCCCAAAAACCTGGGGTCATGAGTCTAGAGCCTCTAACTAATACAGAGTCAAGAATCCTCAAATAAGTATGTTCTAAAGTACGGAAATAATAAAGGGATAAGGGAGGAGTCGGGTCCAGCGGACGTCATAGCAGCTACCTCGACCACTCCTGGAACTCTGGAAACCAGCGGCTAGCTCACTAAGCTCCCGAAGTACCTGAATCTGCACACAAGGTGCAGGGAGTAGGGGGTGAGTACTACCAACTCAGTGAGTAATAAGCATATAAAATGTCTGAAGATAAGAAATCCACGAAATGCCACAAAGTAAAGCTAAAACTAACAGTCCAACACCTAACTACGAACCAACAGCAAAAACAATTTCAAATATATCAGTCAAGTATAATGTAAGGATGCAATGCAATGCACATGACCGCTACGGCGCGTAGCCCGATCCATTTAATGTCGACGGCGCTCACAGGGGGTGTGTACAGACTCCGGAGGGGCTCCTTCAGCCCAAGCGCAATATAGTCATACCATTCGCTGCGGCGTGCAGCCCGATCCATACTCAGTCCACAATATGCATATGAGTCACGTAACAGATTCAATTAATTTTCCCAATTTCCAATTTATTAAGAAGAATATACTTTAGATATTTAACTTCAGGAAAAGTGACTTAGCATTTCATAACAGTGATTAAACACAGGACTGAGATCAATGATTATACAAAGCATGCTATAACAATGACATTCATCCTCTAAGGATGCTACAGATCGGCACAAGGCCCCAAACACGGCAATTAGCCCAGATATATTCAATACAGGGTGCGTATCAGTCGCCAATATAGAAACATTGTTGTTCGGGATGGACCAAGTCACAATCCCCAGTCATAACCAATCCCGCACCTGCCATGGGGTGCGAGTCACGCCCTACAATAGCGTCACAATGTGATAAGCCGGGGTTTCAAACCCTCAGGCCATCATATACACCAACTACTCACCTCTAACTGGCCGCAGAATGGTCCGCAATGCCTTTTCCTTTCGTATCGACCTCCTCGCACGTCGAATCTAGTCAAAATCACAACGAATACATAAATATGGGTTAAAGAAACATAACCCAATCAAAAATACTCGAAAAGTACTAAAATTCACGAAGTTGGTAAAACCCGAGCCCCGGGCCCACTTCTCGAAAAATTCCGAAAATAACACCAACGGATTCCTCGTCTCGCCACGAGTCCGTACATATAAAGTTTACCGAAAATGGAGCTCAAATGGCCTTTCAAATCCTAAAAATTCGTTTTCAAAAACCAAGCCCTAGTTCTTCACAATTTCTACCCACTTTCATGAATTTGAGTGTTGATTCTTCCATAAAAAGGTGTTTTCTAGTCAAGAGACTTACCTCAAATCAATACCCGTTGAAAACCCTCTTCAAATCGCTCAAAAAGCTCTTTTGGCGGAGTAAAAATGGTGGAAAAATAATGTGGGTCGCGGATATAAGGGTTTTAAACATTCTGCCAGATTACTGTAGCGACCCCTATGCGATCGCATCACTACCCCTGCGATCGCATAGGCCAAAATTTCCAGGCCCTCAATTCCACTTACGCGATCGCAGGACAGGCCAAGCGATCGCATAGCACTGTCTCCCCCTTCTACGCGATCGCATTACTTCCCACGCGACCGCACTGCCCAATCTCCTCAACCTATGCGATCGCAGACCCCTATACGCGATCGCATAGAGCAAATCTTCATCCCCCTCTGAACCTTTTATGCGATCGCAGGCATACCTACGCGATCGCATAGAGGAAAATTCCTCTGCAATTTCTGCTGCACTTTTTCATGTTCAAAACTCCCCGTTAGCCATCCGAAATCATCCCGAGGCCCTCGGGACCTCAACCAAATGCACAGATATGTTCTATTACTTCATTCAAACTTGCTCGTAACATAAAAACACTATCATAAACACCAAAATCATCGAATTACCACGGATTCAAGCCTAAGTTAAACTAAAACTTCCGAAACTTGCATTTGATCTAAAACCCGACCTAAATACCTCCGAATGATTTGAAACTTTGCACGTATATCCAAAATCACCTAACGGAGCTATTGCAACTCTCGAAATTCCATTCCGGCCTCGGATCAAAATCTCACCTACCAACCGGAATTCGCCGGAATTCAACCTTAGCCAATTCAAGCCTAATTCTACACCTGGCCTCCAAATTGAATTCCGACTTCACTCCTAAGTCACAAATCATCCCCCGAAGCTATCCGAACCACCGGAACTCACATCCGAGCCCTCTAACTACATAGTCAACTTCCGGTTAACTTTTTCCAAAGCAAGCTTCCTTCAACTAGAACCAATCCAATTCTACCTGATCAACTCAAATACTGATATTAAATCATGGAGGGACATAATATGGGGGAAACAGGGCGGTAACTCACATGACGACGGGCCGGGTCGTCACAAAAACATAGGTCGTCAAGGCCATGCAAGTATCCATATATATGACATCTGTCTACAAGCCTCTAAGAGTACATAAGTAACATAAAGGTCGGGACTGGGCCCCGCTATACCAAACAATACATGTCCTAATTATACGGACCAAATAAGAAATTCTGTAGCACAATGGAGCACACCAACACCTTCCGCTAAGTTGATAGCCTACTTGGAAGACTCTCAACCTCTCTATCTTGACCTGCAGGCATGAAATGCAGCACCCCCAAGCAAAAGGGACGTCAATACAAATAATGTACCGAGTATGTAAGGAATGAAAATCAGTAAATAATAGACGTGAGAGAAACATGGAGTAAAAGACTTGACATGTAAGTCTGAATAACTGAGTGAATCATTAGTATGTATAATGTCATGCATATGCGTATAATGTCAAGTCGTGCATAGGTACATGTGTTCATAACATCATCAAGCTCTGAGGGCATCCCATCATATCATCTCGGCCACTATGGGCAAAATCATCAACGTATACCAGCTGATCAGGTGGTGGTGCGTATATAACGCCATAACCTTTTTCCATATCCCATACACATATAATATACATATATAGGAGTATATAACGTTATATAGTCATGGGTCAATGTACATATAAATGAATGCAATGCATTAGAAGTACGTCAATAAAATCTCTCGGAATCTCATAAGACCATTATGCCTTTGAATAATATCATGAAGTAAACTTTATCAACTTACATATTTTTTCTGAGACCCATGAACATACGATAGATCAATAAGACATATGGGAATTCAAGAACACAGGCACCTCTAATACTTCTATGAATTGAGTCATTTATGGAAGTTGTGCATTTGCTCGTTCCGTTTGTTTTGTATAGATCATGCCAAAAGGAAATAAGGGATAGCCTTAACATACCTAAGTCGATTCTCTTGACAATTCCTCTAACACTCATCTATTGCGAAAAAAATGTGTAACGGCGGATCAAAGTAGAAAAAAATTCGTATGATATTCTTGAGAAAGATTGCACCGTATTCCTTAAAATTACAAAATCTCACACTATATTGTGTTATGAAATTTCAAATGAGCTATGGAGCTCCATCTGTAGCAAGACCTTCATGCTTAATGTTGATGAGATTTTCCAAAAATGGTTAGCTTCTCCAAGTGATATAATGAAATTATTATAAATGTTTGGTCTTTTTGTGGGCCCCACATGTTTCCCAAAGTGTGCCATCTAGCAATGTGATTGAAGATTTACTTCAACCAATATTCCTTAGGCTGCCACATTTGTGGGGGGGGGGGGGTCTATTAAGCTTATCCAAAAACTAAATTACTTAATTAGCTTAATTACTTAGTTAATCTCCCATTAAAAATCTATAACTACCCAATTATCGACATAAATAAGAATTATCTCAAATTACTTAAAATACTAATCACTTTTAACATACTTTGTACATCTTACTATCATGGTCATGTAGTACCTTGTATGACACTAGTCCATAAATGCCGGGTATTTTAGCTGGGGCCGTATTTTATCCCAAAATATCAAGCTTCGGCGAAATTCATTTTCTTCGATTTGCTTAACCTCTCACCTTCACGAATTTACTTATCACTTGTTTGAAATAGCGTAATACTTATAATCCTAAAATAGTTTCATTCCCAAACTTATGTCTATTAACTTACGATGAAACTTCAACGAACGAAAATACGGGGTATAACATCTCATTTTTGAGCTTTCATCAATTTACTTATGGCGTACTTTCATGTACGAAAACATGGGGTGTAACATCATTCCCCCCTTTGGAACATTCATCCTCGAATGTTGACTAATGCACTTATCATTTTCATAATTTATGTCTTCCGAATACTTTATTACTCTCCTTGACATCTAGGCAACTGTTCTGTGAATAATTCCAAAGGCCAGGGCATTTCCCCCTTTATGTCTCTTTCTCACACCACGACTTGTGGTACGAATCCTTGTAATCTCGTAACTGTTTCTATCTTCTATCATACAACCTGTACGACTCTAACTTGTAAATGTGCCTATGCGATCTTCTATTCTTTTTCCTCCAGCTTTTAGCCAATCTCTAGGCCTCACTTTGTGAACATATACAAAGCTTGATAAGATGTCCCGCTGGGCATTTATAAGCATACTGAAGTTCTTCCCTCGGTACTTTGTTGAACTTACAAATATTGCTATATCTTAATTGACCCAGCTATCTATTCGTATGACTTTACTGCATCTAGGTAGGTCCTACTATACCATAACTCTTACTTCAATTTATCATTACTGAGGTCTGCTACCAAACTCTAATTAAATTTTATTGCTTATCCTATATGTATAAATCTAACTCCTTTAATGCTTCCTCATTACTGTTCATCTTAAGAGTGACGGCCTGATCTCATCTCATACTTTGTGACTTTTATCCATCCATTGTTGAATCATCTCAATATTGATCTTGACTCTACCACTGATAAATTGAAACCTCTTACGTAATCACTAGGGCTCACGTTGCATCGAGGAACATTTGAAGTAATCTTCCTGATCCGCCTGGGGGCGATACTGTACTTTCATAACCGTATTTCATAGCATCCCAATATAATTCACCTTACGTGGGTATTTAATCTCGTACAATTCATGAAATCCTCTTCAAATCATTACTTAATCGAAGGCCCAAACGTCATCCTTTATGTATCATAATTATATCCTCATTCTACTATCAGGGCGGCATTCCATCTCTTCTAAATGCTACTAGTCTTAGACTCCTTTGAGTTTATTCAGTCTATACTTAGCTTCCTATAACTTAGAGAAACGATCAGCTCTCTTGTTTTCTTGGGTTTAATCCCGAGGACTTATCCATTTTCGTCACCTTCTCACTTGCCTTTTCTTATCCTTTTTCCTGTCTTCCTAATACCTTGTCGCTCTACCATACTTTAGCTTGCGACCTACACATATCTATTTATACTACATGTAACCTTCCTTCAACTTGCTTGCCCCATAGATTTCCTTATGTTATTCTAGAACATCAAGCGAGATATCACATTGTCTCAAATTCTTCTTTACTCTTTTAACTAGACCTCTCGATACCTAGAAACCATAGGCTGGAAGATATGCCACTAATGACATCGCTACCATTCTTGGATACTGAATCCCAACGCTTCTAGCCCTCTATCTGAAGTATGGATTATTCACAACCTTCAGCTCCTGAGTATCTCGTACGTTGTTCACCTTTACCTTACTTGCCTTAAAATATCGCATCACATCTTCTATCTCTTTCATGACCTCCCTTCCACATAGGTATAATTCACATCCACAACTTGAAGCTCTACTATAATATTTGCATCTCTGGTGCATACACAATCTGGTGGGAGCTTCATACTGACTTCTTATGCGGCCGGTACTTTTCTAACTAGCTTTATCGAGAGCCGCTATAGAATATGGCTACTATACTATCTCTCTTGTACCTTTGATATTAAGGGTGATCCTGCAATGTTCTCAATCACAATTTCTATAATTTTCTGGGTCCAATAATCAGACTCATGATTTACTTGGTTGATATAACTTTTTAGTTTCCTCTTCCCTCTTATCAGCCTTTATGTAGGCTTAAGCTTGTATGCGGTAAAACTGGAGGGTCTAATTTTCGGCCATTACAACGCCTCGTAAGCAAGCTTTCCAAAGTCTTGAGACTACGGTCGAGATTTATCCTGAGGGGCTGCCACACCCCAACCTCGGGAGGCGCGACCGGTGCTCAACCGAGTAAATCCAACTGAGCAAGCCTGCTAGATTTCATTCTACCCAAATTCGTCTTTGAATAAAGAGGAAATGCACACCATAAATATATTTCTATAAATATATCATTAACGACTTCCATTTCATTACCATTATCAACTTCGTCCATAATTTTTAAAATATTACAAGTTTTATACATCTTTGCCAAATATCAATATTTCTAATTTAATTCCACTACCCGACACCACCCACAACCTGTCTACGGAGCCTCTAAATACAATTGAAGAGAAATTTGGAAATGCCGGCAACAAGGCTCCAGCTATATACATGTACATGATGAACAGATGATACAGGACCCCGAAATGAAGTGGGGCTGACCAAGTCGGCTGAAAAGAGGATGTGCCACTAGCTGCGACCAACACTGCTTGCTATGGAACCACCTACATCCATTTAAAGATGTAGCGCCCCCGGCAAAAGGGACGTTAGTACTGTTGAATAGTACTAGTATGAATAGCTAAAAGTCCTCTTTCAAAATAGAATGCCAATATAAGAAAAAAAAAACCATGTAAATAACAAGTAACAATCAATGATATCCAAAGGCCAAGTTAAACATAACAATTTTTCACTATACGAAGTTCATATGGTTGAAATGAAACTCGGGATATGAAAACAATACTATTATTGGATAGAAGATATTTAATACCGATTCACCACAATATGCACATCATAACCAACTCCCAATTTCAATCACAATTTCTGTGCCAATATATATACATATACATATTCCACCGTGAGTCTTAGCACGGAGTCTGATCACGACCCAAATGGCTAGGTTATCTCCCTTAGAGACATTTAATACTGTTACATCATCATCCACAATACCACCGCTTTCTTGCGCAGAGTCCGATCACAACCCGATCGACTAGGTTGCCTCATTTGAGACATGTAATATCTTCATTCTCACATTCCGGTTTCAATATCAGCATAGTACCACTATGTGTGCGGCATGGTGTCCGATCACGGCCTCATCGGCTAGGCCGTCTTACCAAGACGTTTTTCCTTTTTTCATCAATTATCTCATTTTAAATTTATTGCACATATATCAGTTCATCCGCACTTAGGGCAACAATTATGACATCATACTTGGCACTAGGCCACATTTCATAACTCAAGCTCTTTTCCCCCATAACTCATATCATTTTCACTTTCAACATTAAACCATTCAATTCAAGATAATAGGCACATACGAGAGAAATTATAGGTCGTAAGCATAAAGAGGATTTCACACATTTCGGCATAACCATCTCAAATCAAACTCGACTTGAAATCTAGGCATTTTAGCACATTTTTCACATTCTTCACACATTCTTATTTGACAAAATAGCATATTGAAAGCATTGAGATACATCTTGCACAAATATTCTTGCCACACTAATTCATTTAGTTCACTTCAAACATCTTTATAGATTACCAACAACTAGGCACAATCAATCAAATACATTTGGTACACATAAGAGCAATTAGGGCAACTCATACTTATAATATATATATATATATATATATATATATATATATATATATATATATATATATATATAAATTTATTCTTAAATGTATATCTTTATTCTTAAGGCTCATTTCGGATTAGTCAAGTTTATGGGTAATAACCCGGAATATAAGATTTATGAACTTTGAGCCAACCATACTTGAACTTATAAAAACATTTATGGAATTCGATTCTAAGAGAGAAAGCTTATCCAACATAACTTGTTTATGATTTCCTTAAGTTTCTACAATATTCCGGAAACTCTAGCAATCCCAATATTTATTAATTTGTGTTCAACAATCTTCCTACAAACCTAATCTGTACATGCATGTATACATAATACTATTACACACAAGAATCATACCTCAATAACCCATCTTATACCCAAAACTCGAAATTAAAGTCTAGTGTATAGAACATTACCTCGTAGATGAAGATCTTGTGATTGGTTTCCTTGATTCGTGAAGATTGATGAAAGATTGAATGGTTATAATGTTAGGCTTCCTCCTTCTCTCTCTAAAATGCTCTCACCTCTCTCTAGATTTAGTATAAAATAGCCCCAAATGAAGCCCCAAAGCTTATGTATCAAAGTGGGCTCGGATATGAAAATTTTCAAAAATGACCCCCGAAGTCAAATATGTGGTGCAATTATGCTATAGCATAATCGATATGTGGGCAACAGACTTGCCGCATAATCATTATGCGATAGCATAATCGACAGCATAATAAATTATGCGACAGCATAATCAACATGTGACAGCTTAATTTTTTCCCGACTCTGCTTCACTATGCAACGCGTATGCGGTCCGCACAGTCGTTTTGCGATCGCGAAATTGATTGCAAATCCAGCCTTTGGTAATTTGATCATTACTTTGTGTAGGAATGTCCAAATGACGAATGGTTTGAAGAGTTAGAAACTAGACTCTAAGACCTTTCATTTGATAGGTTCCTCATCACATAAAACATTACATATATTTATATATTCTCGTCCAATGTGGGGACTTGTGCGAACTCATTTGGAATTTTAGCCCATTATATAATTTTCTAACTTGACTTAGACTTAGGCCTTTCCTTGGACCCCAAATTACTTATGGTATGACTTATACACTTATCTACCATATCCAATTGATATACATCATTATTATAGCACATAAAATATTATAATTAGCCTACCTGGCACCACGAAATCCTAAATTACTTAGCAAAATTATTCAGGGCCTTACATTCTCCCCCCCCCCCCTTAGGATCATTCGTCCTCGAATGAGGAGTAGAGTCCGCCCCAAACACTTAACATAATATATCTCTTTTCTCACCTACCTCAAGTCTCTAAATTTAACTAACTCCCAAAATCTTTTAGAAATTTCGGCAACATCTCTTTTGTAACTAGGCTTATCCACCTGCCAGAGAACCACCAAAACCATCCTAACAACACATCCACAACTCAAGAAAGCACCACAATGTATATATCCATAACACTAATCTCAACATTACAAGCACTACATTATCATAATGATACCTGCACATGGACTGCACATTTTTAAATCATAACACCTATAAGGTACCTTTCAAATCAAAACCAATTGTTATACAATCAAGCAAAAATATTTTCTTTCCACGACACTTTCGGCCTTCAAGGTGGCCTCCTCGACTTACAGGCTTTGCCATACACATTCACGGAAACAACCCCAACCTCCAAACTTATCTAACAAGGATGACAACTAGATACCTCGTATAAGCTAACTATCCATTAACTTCACCTTCAATAATTTCCACCGGAATGATACACAAAGGATCTCCAACTACCTTCTTGGACATAGACATGTGAAAACACAAAATACATGGGGAACAACTATGGGGAAACTTCATACTCCTAGTGCGACCTAATGTGAAATAAACTTATGTCACTTTCATTATCAATTCACATAACATCTTCAGGGGGAAAAATATTGAGATTAACCCGTTCACCCTCCTAAACACTAAATATCTACGCGAACACCCACACTAAACCTTTGATGACCTTCAACAATTACTCTAAGATGTGATATCATAAACTGACCATAAAATTACCTATCGAATATACGTGATCACACGGTGATGCCTCCTCTATGACATTTTTGAACCTTCAATACCCAATAGATTTAATACAGCGAGGAACAACGGAGTTCAAGGTTGAACTGGAATTATTCAGGAATCCGTTAAGGCGCTTGGTAGAGTACTTCCTGAGGTTGTATGCTAAGAGATATGAAGATTACTGCTAACAATGCTGACATGGTTAATCATTGTGACGACGTCAATTATTAGATAAATGGAGCATCGAGGTAACTAGCACGCATTGATAAGGTGAGAACCATGTATGTGAACTTGAGATCTAAAAGAACTGGGCCTTTCTAGACATGAAATGCATGAGAGGCATGATCCGGAGAATGAAGAATCTAGTATCAGTTATTCTTGGGAGGCGACGAGTTATTCAAAGGATAGTAACAATTTTTCCTTTCCATGTATGCCTTGCCCGACAATTGTAAGCTCTAAGGAGAATTGGTCAAATATATTACACCGGTTGCCTCCTTGAGTGTAAGGAAAGTCAGTTTAGCTACGAATGGTAAGATTCTTGCAACATGGATGCGGTAGAGATTTCAAAAGAAATACATGAAGTTGAATGCCACTCTTAACATTAATCATTGCCACAAGCCTATGAGGATGAAAAAGAAGTTAAACGCCTATGAGATTATCATAATTCAAACAGATTATCCCTTCCCGATAATTGACCCTATATGAGATAACTAAAGATACGACAACTTGTCTTCCAAATCGGTATGCTCATGATATGTGCGAAAATCTGAAAGCATCTAATCTCAACCTTTCACGAGTGAAACCACATAGCTAGGATATCTTAGTATTGGGATGAGATCATGTATTGGTTAGAGGGGTTCTAATGGTTATCATGATGCTCCAAGGAGATAGACAACTAAAACTCCTATCCACCCAAGGAGGTGGAATGCCAAGGATAGCAATACTCCCCGCACATGACAATGACATAGTTAACGATTCTAGAAGTCGAGTGTGTAAAAACAACGGAACCCAATGAGAGAGTATAAAATAATCATGGAAGGTTTGCAGATGTTCATAATAAGTTCTCCATGGATTTTGACTTGAGAAATACCCAGATGCTAATGAAAGACAGAAAAACATGAGAAACAGGCGTAGTGCTATTATAACCCCCATAGGTACGCTTGATCTTGACGGAGAGCCTATTGAGGGTCCTTATGAGAAAGGAAGTGTTATATTGACACATAGAAGGACACGTTCTCTCATGGTTATCAAACATGTGTTGGGGAAACTAGCACAATGAATTCGCTAACTAAGGAACACAATTAACAAATGTTGTGGAGGTATAAAGGGAAAACAAACATTTGTTATTATCTGGACATGCATCTACTACATTAACTCCCAACTACAATACAAGACCACGTCACAGGCAACCACAATACTAGGAACAAAGTGAGCTACTTACTGCGGGATGTCCCGGGTGGACACGGAAGTTATACTAAGATGGCGATACAAATCTTCCTATGATGGAGATGTGAGGATCTCAATTTTTAAAGAGACTTTATGCACACGGTGACCATTTCGATTGACATGCACTCATATGGTAGGTTTCGATGTATGCTCTTATGTTACTACACAGTGAGAAGATTTCGTGATGATAATCGCAAGAGAGTAGAGTGACTGTTCAGACCATAGAAGCCATATACACTAGTGAGTAAAAGAGTGACTCGAGAAGTTTCGCAAAACTGGGATGCTTTACATGGAACTTGACACCACATAGATAAACTTTACGATGGTTCATGTATAGGCACAAGCGAGTAAATGTTGTCCATTTAAAAAAAAGATTCTGTAAGAAATTCATCGGGTATAGTCCCTTGTTGAGAATTTGGGAAAGCATGTGGGAAATATCAATCATAGAGTTATAACTCAATTCAAAGACATAATTATAGAACTTAATTCCATAAAAGGATGTAAATAAGAGAATTTGTGATAGAGTGGATTCACAAATAATGTGTCGCGTTCAAAGAGTAGGTGCATGCAATGTTTAGTTATTCAACATCTTGTTAAGACCATGTTTATGAGAACTCTTCAATATGGATGTACATGTACAACAAGTAAAATTTTGTGTTGTTCATAAGGATGTACTGTGGAGTGACTTACTTGGTGACTTTAGATTGATAGGGAAATAACTTTATCGATGCCCCTCGACTCCACATCCCTAATGCACGTTGGTAACATACTAATATACTATATTATCTAGTGGTGCAGTGACATTAATAAGAACACGGGTAATCCCCTCAGCAACAAGTCCTACCAATCCCTCCACGGCTCGATACATTCTCCAAACAAACCCTTGGGCACTCTCCCTCGGACTCAATGGTGGGGTCATTCCCTCCTTACTACTTCAAGCTCATGGATTATGGTATCAAGATTACTCATCTTGGGAATAAGACACAGCGTGGAAATTAGCTCCCTATCTTGGGTTCTACCGCACGATCTGGAGTATCAAAGAAGGGTGAAATTCCTAAATGTCCGAATAACCTCCAACCTATAGATGTGGTCGACTACACACCGATAAGGACTCTACTAGACACTGCTATCACGACCCCAGTTCGCCCTCCGTGAACTATCCTGATGGCACCTAGTCTCTATGACTAGGTAAGACTAACAAATGCGGAAACAAACTAATCTTGCAAAATAAATAATCAAAAGCCGAATAAGTGAAAGAAATAGTATTATATACTGCTCGGCATATACACAACTTTTCAAAATCTGATACACTATCCCAAAACCCGGAAACTCACGGATCCACAAGCTGAGAAAACACTACATAGCTCTAATCTCCGGAATGTCTAACAAGAATAAAAAGTACATAAGGTCTAAATAGTAAATGCAGGAATAGAAAGAGACTCCTCGGTCTGCGGATGCGGCAAATATACCTCGAAGTCCTGTAGAATCGCCTCGCCTCAAGAATGGTAAGCCTGAGTAGAGGTACCTGGATCTGCACATGAAAAACATGCGCAGGAAGGGCATGAGTACACCATAGCGATACTCAGTAAGTGCCAAGCCTAACCTCGGTTGGTAGCGACGAGGAAGGTCAGGGCCCTACTGAGGTTAAATAAGATATAAGGTTTAACAGTGTGAAATAAATAGTGTAAATAAGTAACACAAGATATAAAGGACACCCACAACTATCATAGAGGCAAGTAAAACACAGTAAGCGAATACAGCTCAGCTCCAAGATAACAACCGGGGATCTCCCAGGATACCGTCCTGTAGCCCCCAAATATAAATATCATGTCCAGTGGATCTCCCGGGTGCAGTCCCGTAGTCCAAGTCATAAATGTGCAGGGGATCTCCTGGAATGCAATTCCGTAGTCCCAAAGTAAACATGCAGGGGAGCTCCAGGGATCGTAATCCCAAAGTAAACACACAGGGGAGCTCCCGGGATACCGTCCCGTAGTCCCAAACTAGGTACGCAGCAGCAACAATAATTCAATCCAATAAATTGCATATCAAAGTGAAACAGGTAATCCTAACCTAGCATGGTTCACGTAACACAAATAAGGCAGTTGAGGCGAATAGAGAAATTTAGTCAAGTACACATGCTTCTCTAGGCTACAGTAGGTTTAGGTTCCAAACAGTGTAAGCAAGAAAAGGAAGAACACAATTCAAGGCTATTTTTTATGAAAAACCGGATTTCCAACAATTAGCACAAGTACGCACTCGTCACCTCACGTACGAGGTATTTCAATTACCACAATATCAATCCTAAGGGGAAAAGGTCTCCCACACAAGGTTAGACAAGCCACTTACCTCGAACAAGTGCAAGTCAACCCGAAACCACGCCAATGCCACGAGTATCCGACTCCAAATAGCCCAAATCTATTCAATTATATTGCGTGTTTTAAATAATACCTCAAGTAACTGATTCTATAATTAAATTCTAAGCAAATAGCGAAATTAGGTAAAATGACCAAAATGCCCCTCGGGCCCACGTCTCGGAATCAGATAAAATTTATATTTTCTGAAACCTCGTACTCTCACGAGTCTAAACATAACAAGAACACTGAAATCAGAGTCCAATGACCCCTCAAATCCTCATTTAAAGGTCTCTTAAACTCAAGCCATAATTACCCCCTTTTCCCAAATTTCTCATCACTAATTAGGTTTTTAATCACATAAAAATGAGTAAAGAAGTCAAGGGCGTTACCTTCAAGCGATTCCCCGTTGTTTTCCTCAAAAATCTCTCTCAAAAGCTTCAAACCCGGATGTAAATGGTGAAAGAATGACTCAATTTCGCAAAGGCAACTAATTATAGGTTCTGCCAAGCGATTCTCGCATTTGCGGGCCTTGGGACCGCATCTGCGGTCCCGCTTCTACAGAAACCATGTCGCATCTGCGACGTTCCTTTAAATGGCCAGAAACCGCATCTGCGACTTTCCTTTAAATGACCAGAAAATGCATCTGCGATTGGCCTTCCGCAAATGCGCCACCGCTTCTGCGGTATTCCTTCCGCATCTGCAGAACCTGAAGGAAAAATCAAACATCCGCTTCTGCGGTCTTCTTAGCCGCTCCTGCGGCGCGGCATCTGCGGTTCCCAAACCGCAGATGCGAAAATACCAGAAGCAGCAAAAATACAGCAGTTGCAACATCTTCTAACTTTCACGCCAACCATCCGAAATCATCCCGAGGCCCCCAGGACCTCAACCAAAGGCACCAACAAGTGTAATACCACTCCCCAAACTTGTACCGATCCTTAAAACACGTAAAACAACATCAAAACCTCAATTAACCATGGATTCAAGCCTAAGAACTCCAAATTTCTCAAAATACGCTTTCGATCAAAAAGTCTATCAAACCTCGTCCGAATGACCTGAAATTTTGCACACACGTCCCAAATGACATAACAGAACTACAGAAACTTCGAAATTCTGTTCCGACCCTCGGATCAAAATCTCACTATTGAATCGGAAACTTCAAAATTCGACCTTTCGACATTTCAAGCCTAAATTAGCTACGGATCTCCAAAACACAATCCGACCACGCCCCTAAACCCGAAATCACCTAATGGAGCTAACGGAACCATCAGATTTCTATTTCGATGCCGTCTTCACACTGTTCGGACTATGGTCACCTTTCCAACATTTAAGCTCTCATTTAGGGACTAAGTGTCCCAAAACTCTTCGGAACTCAAAACCGAACGTCCCGGTAAATCAAAATAGCAGAAATAAACTTGGGGGAAGCAGTTAATAGGGGATTGGGGCGTATGTTCCAAAAATGACCGGCCGGGTCGTTACATCCTCCCACACATAAACATTCGTTTGTCCTCGAACGAGCACAAAGACATACCTGAAGTAGTGAAAGGATGAGGGTACTGGCTGCGCATATCCTGCTCGGTCTCCCAGGTCGCCTCCTTGACCGGCTTACCCCGCCACTGAACCTTCACTAATGCAATGTTCTTTGACCTCAGCTTCCTGACCTCGCTGTCCAATATTGCCACTGGCTCCTCAACATAAGATAGATCCTTTTCCAACTGGGCTGAGCTGAAATCTAACACGTGCGAGGGATCATCGTGATACCTCTGGAGCATCGAAACATGAAATACCGGATGAACTCCTTCCAAGCTGGGAGGCAAGGCAAGCTCGTAAGCAACCTCCCCAACACGCCTCAATATCTCAAAAGGGCCAATAAACCTCTGAAAACATCCCCTTCTTCCCAAATCTCATAAAGCCCTTCATAGGCGAAACCTGAAGCAGAACCCGCTCTCCAACCATATAGGAAACATCATGAACCTTCAGGTCCGCGTAACTCTTCTGTCTGGACTTGGCTGTACGGAGTCTATCTTGAATCACCTTGACTCTCTCCAGAGCTTCCTGAACCAAGTCTGTGCCCAATAATCTAGCCTCACCTGGCTCGAAGCAACCCACTGGAAATCTACATCGCCTACAATATAAAGCCTCGTACGGTGCCATCTAAATGCTGGACGGATAGTTGTTGTTGTAGGCAAACTCCGCCAATGGCAAGAACTGATCCCAAGAACCTCCAAACACAATCGCACACGCACGGAGCATATCCTCAAGAATCTGAATAGTGCACTCGGACTGTCTCTCTGTCTGAGGGTGAAATGCTGTGCTCAACTCCACTCGAGTACCCAACTCCTGCTGTACGGCTCTCCAGAACCGCGATGTGAACTGCGTACCTCTGTCTGAAATTATAGAAATTGGAATGCCATGTAGACGGACAATCTCCCAGATATAAATCTCCGCCAACCGCTCCGGGGAATAAGTAGTACACACAGGGATGAAATGCGCGGACTTGGTCAGCCGATCCATAATGACCCAAATGGAATCGAACTTCCTCAAAGTCCGTGGGAGCCCAGATACGAAGTCCATGGTGATCTGCTCCCACTTCCACTCCGGAATCTCTATCTGCTGAAGCAATCCACCCAGTTTCAGGTGCTCATACTTCACCTACTGACAATTAAGGCACCGAGCTACAAACCAACTATATCTTTCTTCATTCGCCTCCACTAGTAGTGCTGCCTCAAATACTGATACATCTTTGCGGCACCCGGATGAATGGAATACCGTGAACTATGGGCCTCCTCTAGAATCAACTCTCGAAGCCCATCAACGTTGGGTACACATACTCGACCCTGCATCCTCAATACCTCATCAGCACCTAAAGTCACATCTCGAGCATCGCCATGCAACACTTTGTCCTTGAGGACAAGCAAATGAGGGTCATCAAACTGACGCTCCCGGATATGGTCAAACAAGGAAGACCGAGAGACCACACAAGTTTGAACCCGACTGGGCTCCGAAAGATCCAATCTCACAAACTTGCTGGCTAAGGCCTGAACATTCATCGCCATAGGCCTCTTTGCTGCTGGTAAATAAGCCAAACTCCCCAAACTCTTTGCCCGGCGGCTCAAAGCCTCGGCCACCACATTAGCCTTGCCCGTGTGATACAAGATAGTGATGTCATAATCCTTCAGCAGCTCTAGCCATCTCCACTGACGCAAATTAAGGTCCTTCTGCTTGAACAGATGCTGCAAACTCCGGTGATCAGTATATATCTCACAAGGCACACCGTACAAGTAATGACGCCAGATCTTCAAGGCATGAACAATGGCAGCTAACTCAAGATCATGGACAGGATAATTCTTCTCATGTATCTTTAACTGTCTAGATGCGTAGACAATCACCCTACCGTCCTGCATCAATACCGCTCCAAGGCCAACTCTCGAGGCATCACAATAGACAGTATAAGACCCCGAACCGGTAGGCAATATCAAAACTGGGGTTGTAGTCAAAGCTGTCTTGAGCTTCTGAAAGCTCCCCTCGCACTCTTCCATCCACTGGAACGGAGCACCCTTCTGGGTCAGTCTGGTCATAGGTGCTGCAATAGATGAAAACCCCTAAACAAATCGACGGTAATAACCTGCCAAGCAAAGAAAACTACGGATCTCTATAGCTGAGGATGGTCTGGGCCAACTCTGCACGGCCTCCACTTTCTTCGAATCCACCTGAATACCCTCTCTCGAGACAACATGACCCAAGAACACCACGGAATCCAACCAAAACTCACCTTTTGAGAACTTAACATACAGATTCTTCTCTCTCATGGTCTGGAGCACTATCCTCAGGTGCTGCTCATGATCTCCCCGACTCCGAGAATATACCAGCATATCGTCAATAAAAATGATCACGAACGAATCCAGATATGGCCGGAAAACACTGTGCATCAAATGCATGAAGGCTGCTGGGGCATTAGTCAGCCCAAATGACATAACAAGGAACTCGTAATGACCATACCGAGTCCTGAAGGCAGTCTTCGGGATATATGGCTCCCGAATCTTCAACTGATGATAGCCCGAACGCAAGTCAATCTTAAAAAACACACAAGCACCCTGCAACTGGTCGAACAGGTAATCAATACGAGGCAAAGGATAGTGGTTCTTCACTGTCACCTTATTCAACTGGCGGTAATCAATACACATGCGCATTGAACCATCCTTCTTCTCGACAAATAACACAAGAGCACCCCAAGGCGATGCACTAGGCCGAATGAAACCCTTATCAAGTAATTCCTGCAATTGCTCCTTCAACTCCTTCAACTCAGGAGGAGCCATACGGTATGGAGGGATAGAGATGGGCTGAGTGCCCGACGACAGATCAATGCCAAAATCAATGTCTCTATCGGGTGGCATGCACGGAAGACAGCTGGAAACACATTAGGGAAATCCCGTACTACTGGGACTGAATAAATAGAAAGAGTATCCATATTGGCATCTCTCACATAAGATAAGTACGCATCACAACCGTTCTCAACCATACGCTGAGCCTTAAGGAAAGAAATAACTCTACTGGGAGTGTGACCTAAAGCACCCCTCCACTCAATGCGCGGTATACCTACCATGGCCAGTGTCACAGTTTTGGCGTGACAACTAAGAATAGCAAAATAGGGTGACAACCAGTCCATGCCCAAAATAATATCAAAATCAACCATGTTGAGCAATAATAAGTCGGCTCTGGTCTCAAAACCACAAAGAATAACCAAACATGACCGGTAAACGTGGTCCACAATAAGAGAATCTCCCACAGGAGTAGAAACATAAACTAGGGAACTCAAACAATCCCGAGGTACACCCAAATGTGGGGCAAAATAAGAAGACACATAAGAATAAGTGGAGCCTGGATCGAATAGAACCGATGCATCTCTGTGACAAACCAAGATTGTACCTGTGATGATAGAGTCGTAGGCGACAACCTCGGTACTGGCTGGAAGAGCATAATATCTGGCCTGGCCTTCCCCTCGAGGGTGACCTCTACCTCCCCTACCTCCACCATTGGCTGGCTGGGCCGGTGGAGTGGCAACTGGTGCTGGGACCATAGCCTGAGAGCTCTGCGGGGCCTGCTATGGCTGTGGAGTCTGCGGAGGTGCACCCCTCCTAAGTCTAGGGCAATCCCTCACCATATGGCGCGTGTCACCACAATCAAAACAAGCTCTAGGAGGACGTGGCGGCTGTGACTGGCTCGGGCAAGGTCTGCTGGACTGACAACTGGAAGCACCCCGTGGAGGAGGCGCACTAGAGACTGGAGGTGCATAATAAGGCTCCTGAGGCCTAGGTGGAGCTGGAGTACCACTGGCAGCTGGAAGAGCTAAATGAACGGGGTGACCCATATGGCCCCTAACATGACGACCAGCAGCTGGGGCACGGGCATTAGAATAATGGCCTGACTCTCGAGACCTCTTGGCCTTCCTCTCCTCTCTATCCCTAGCATGCATACCGTCAATCCTCCTAGAAATGATCACCACCTGCTGATAAGATATATCCATCTCTAACTCACGAGCCATGCTAGATCGGATGCTGGGAATAAGCCCCTCAATGAACCGGCGAACCTCTCACGAACCGTAGAAACCAAACCTGGTGCATGCCTAGCCAAGTCGATGTAACGGACATCATACTTGATGATACGCTATAATTGCATATTTTAGTCGATTATTACACTCAAATTTACCACACTTTGATTGAGTTTGAGGTTTAATCGCTAGTGTCTTGCACTAACTGTGTTTTATGCCTTGTAGGAGTGATTCCGAACTATATAGATGTTATGGAATGAATTCAAGTGATTTAGAGCTTTTAAGTATGAGTAAAAGCTCAAGGAATTAAGCCAGAATCGTGTTTGGGGGTCAACGGATGATAGTTAGAGCGAACGAAGAATCGAGTAGGCATATTGCGCACTGTCTAGTAAAATAGATATACCTTTTTGGTCAGAACTCCATTTGGTCTCCACAATATATGGTTAGAAAGCTAACGCAAAGGGCTACAACTTTCATGTTTTACGTTTTCCCAAATTCCAAACGGAACGGGGCGAAACGCGCAAGATTTGAGCCAAAACAAACGAAATCGGGGAAAAGGGCCAGTTGGGCGCCACAGGCAGCGCCTGGCGCCACCTGTGGCGCCAAAAACGGTATGCACAAATATTTGGGCGCTATGGAGGGCGCATGGCGCCGTGCTGGGTGCCGGTGACGTGAAATGTGTCCTATTTCGCCCGGGACAAGGTTATTTCGGCCCTAGACCTACCCAACACGTATAAAAGCAAGACTAAACCTATTTTTTGAAGGGGAGGATGCCACTTTGGTGATAAATAACATACTTTGAAGGGGAATTCACATGGGGGAACACACACCACGCTTGGAGGACGCTTCCAACTAGTTTTTCTTCTCTTCCCTCCTTTTAGTTTCATAGTTTATTTGTTCTAGAGTTGTTGGGTGCTACATGAACGTTGTAGTTTGAAGCTTGAATTGTTCTTATTATTTTATCATATTGGTTTATTTATTCAATATTGCGCTTAATTATTTGATTGCTTGATCACCAATTGAATACTATCTATGAATCTAGGATTGAACTCGGGAGAGGGAATTCTAGATTGCATGTAAGATTGAGTAGAGCAAGATCTTAACTCTTAGGGGGAGCGGATTTGCGGTTAGGATAGGAATATACCTAATCGCCTTGCTTGGTTATTAAATGAGAATTATAAATGCGTTCTTGTTAATCCTAATTCCATAGGAATATAGGCGTTAGGTTAGCTTGAATAGGCGAGTTGTACTTCGGGAGAAGGCTACGAGCAATATTAACCCCGTCAACCAATAAACTAGATAAATTAATTAGACAATTTAGGTAGAAAACTCAACGGGATTGTTAGCCAACCCATAGCTCTAGAATATTCACTCACATTGAATTCGTCTCTATAATTCACCAACTTGTTTCCTTTGTTTCTCAGTTTATTACTTTAGATTATCTTTCGTTAAATATTCATACTTTGGATTCACTTGAATAGATTAATTGTTGGGTTTAATTTAGTTGATAGTTAATCACAAGTCCCTGTGGGTACGATATCTGGAGTTACAATCCTATATTACTTGTCGACCACGTATACTTGCGTGTGCGTTTGGGAGCAACAATACTCCGAGACAGTCATAGTACCCTGGCGCAAATGCTCATACTCCGCGCCCCAGGCGTCCCTAAGACTCTGGGGGACATACTCCCTCGTGAACATATCTGAAAACTGAGCCCAAGTCAGGGAAGCTGCCTCATCCAGGCCGTCTAACTCATAAGCACGCCACCACTGATAGGCGGGTCCTCGAAGATGGAGAGTAGTGAAGGAAGCCCCGCTCGATCCTGATATGTACATAGTATGGAGAATACGGTAGCACTCCTCCAGAAATCCCAAGGCATCCTCTGATGCTAACCCACTGAATATAGGAGGATCATATTTCTTGAAACTCTCAAGTCTCCGCTGCTCATCCTCTGAAGCCGCTGCCCTATCCTCGGGCTGAACTGGCACTGCAGGCGGTACAGGAATAACCTCTAGGACCTGATCAACATGCACTCGCTGCTCATGAGTGCTGGCGGCGGGAGTCTACGCTCCTCCCCTGGCCTGGGATGTGGCTGCATCAAGGGGAATCAACCCTGCCTGAGCCAAAGTGGTGTACATGCTCAGAAACTTTGACAAAGTCTCCTCGAGTGCTGGAGTAGTAGTGGCAGACGTATCAGGTGTTTGGACTCTGGCTAGTACTGCTAGTGGTACCTCGGCGGCAGCTCGCGCGGGTGCTCTGGCTGCACCACGAGCGCGTCCTCGGCCTCTACCCCGGTCCCGGTCTCTGACGGCTCCAGTAGGGGGCACGGGTGGCTGGTCATCTCGAGTAGCACGTGTCCTCACCATCTGTGAGAGAATAGAAAGATAGATGTTTAGAATTGGGATATCAAAAATCTCGCACGACAAGGAACTCAAATGAAGTGAATTTTTTTTCCTAACAGTTACATAGCCTCTCGTAGATAAGTACAGACGTCTTCGTACCGATCAGCGAGACTATAATAAACCGGCTTGTGATCCATGACTCCTATGAACCTAGAGCTCTGATACCAGCTTGTCACGACCCCAGTTCGCCCTCCGTGAACTATCGTGATGTCACCTAGTCTCTACGACTAGGTAAGACTAACAAATGCGGAAACAAACTAATCTTACGGAATAAAAAATCAAAAGTCGAATAACTGAAAGAAATAGTATTATATACTGCTCGGCATATACACACAACTTTTCAAAATCTGATACACTATCCCAAAACCAGAAAACTCACGGATCCACAAGCTGAGAAAACACTACATAGCTCTAATCTCCGGAATGTCTAACAAGAACAAAAAGTACAGAAGGGCTAAATACTAAATACAGGAATAGAAAGAGACTCCTCGGTCTGCGGACATGGCAGATATACCTCGAAGTCCCGTAGAATCGCCGGCCCTCAAGAATGGTAAGCCTTAGAGGTACCTGGATCTGCACATGAAAAACATGCGCAGGAAGGGCCAGAGTACACCAAATCGGTACTCAGTAAGTGCCAAGCCTAACCTCGGTTGGGTAGTGACGAGGAAGGTCAGGGCCCTACTGAGGATAAATAAGATATAAGGTTTAACAGTGTAAATAAGTAACACAAAATATAAAGGACAGCCACAACTATCACAGAGGCAAGTGAAACACAGTAAGAGAATACAGCTCAGCTCCAAGATAACAACCGGGGATCTCCCAAGATACCGTCCTGTAGCCCCCAAATATAAATATCATATCCAGTGGATTCCCGGGTGCAGTCCCGTAGTCTAACTCATAAATATGCAGGGGGATCTCCCGGAATGCAATTTCGTAGTCCCAAAGTAAACATGCAGGGGAGCTCCCGGGATACCGACCCGTAGTCCCAAAGTAAACACACAGGGGAGCTCCTGGGATACCATCCCGTAGTCCCAAAGTAAATACGCAACAGCAACAAGAATTCAATCCAATAAATTGCATATCAAAGTGAAGCAGGTAATCCTAACCTAGCATGGTTCACGTAATACAAATAAGGCAGTTGAGGCGAATAGAGCAATCTAGTCAAGTAGACATGCTTATCTAGGCTACAACAGCTCTAGTTTCCAAACAGTGTAAGCAAGAAAAGGAAGAACACAATTCAAGGCAATTTTTAATGAAAAACCAGATTTCCAACAATTAGCACAAGTATGCGCTCGTCACCTCACGTACGAGGCATTTCAATTACCACAATATCAATCCTAAGGGAAAAAGGTCCCCCACACAAGGTTAGACAAGCCACTTACCTCGAACAAGTGCAAGTCAACCCGAAACCACGCCTTTGCCACGAGTATCCGACTCCAAATGGCCCAAATCTATTCAATTAAATTGCATATTGTAAATAATACCTCAAGTAACAGACTCTATAATTATACTCTAAGCTAATACGCGAAATTAGGTAAAATGCCCCTCGGGCCCACGTCTCGGAATCGGATAAAATTTATATTTTTAGAAATCTCGTACTCTCACGAGTGTAAACATAACAAGAACACTGAAATCGGAGTCCAATTACCCCTCAAATCCTCATTTAAAGGCCTCTTAAACTCAAGCCCTAATTACCCCCTTTTCCCAAATTTCTACCCAGTAATTAGATCTTTAATCACATAAAAACGAGTTATGAAGTCAAGAGCATTACCTCCAAGCGATTCCCCTTTGTTTTCCTCAAAAATCTCTCTCAAAAGCTTCAAACCCGGATGAAAATGATGAAAGAATGACTCAATTTCGCAAAGGCAACTAATTATAGATTCTGCCCAGCGATTCCCGCATTTGCGGGCCCTACGGTCCCGCTTCTGCGGAAACTACGTCGCATCTGCGACTTTCCTTTAAATGACCAGAAACCGCATCTGTGATTGGCCTTCCGCAGATGCGCTACCGCTTCTGCGGTATTCCTTCCGCATCTGCGAAACCTGAAGGAAAAACCAAAAATCCGCTTTTGCGGTCTTCTTAGCCGCTCCCAAACCACAGATGCAAAAATACCAGAAGCAGCAAAAATACAGCAGCTGCAACATCTTCTAACTTTCACGCTGACCATCCGAAATCATCCCGAGGCCCCTGGGACCTCAACCAAAGGCACCAATAAGTCTAATACCAGTCCCCAAACTTGTACCGATCCTTAAAACACCTAAAACAACATCGAAACCTCAAATTAACCGTGGATTCAAGCCTAAGAACTCCAAATTACTCAAAATACGCTTTCGATTAAAAAGTCTATCAAACCTCGTCCGAATGACCTAAAATTTTGCACACACGTCCAAATGACATCACGAAACTATAGCAACTCTCGGAATTCCATTCCGACCCTCGGATCAAAATCTCACTATCGAACCGAAATTTTCAAAATTCGACCTTTCGGCATTTCAATCCTAAATTACCTACGGACCTCCAAAACACAATCTGACCATGCCCCTAAACCTGAAATCACCTATCAGAGCTAACGGAACCATCAGATTTCCATTCTGAGGCCGTCTTCACACTGTTCCGACTACGGTCAACTTTCCAACACATAAGCTCTCATTTAGGGACTAAGTGTCCCAAAACCCTCCGAAACTCAAAACCGAACGTCCCAGCAAATCAAAATAGCAGAAATAAACTTGGGGGAAGCGGTTAATAGGGTATCGGGGCGTAAATTCCAAAAACGACCGGCCGGGTCGTTGCAACTGCTCCGAGACATCCTAAGACACTTTAAAACCTTAGGCTCTAATATGAAGTTTGTCACGCCCCAACCTCGGGAGGCACGACCGGCGCTCAACCGAGTAAACCCGATCGAGCAAGCTGCTAGATTTCATTCTACCCAAATTCGACTTTGAATAAAGAGGAAAGGCACATCATTAATCAAAATACTATAAATATATCATTAACGACTTCCACTTCATTTCCATTAGCAACTTCGTTCATAATTTTCAAAATATTACAAGTTTTATACATCTTTGCCAAATATCAATATTTCTAATTTAATTCCAATACCCGACACAACCCACAACCTACGGAGCCTCTAAATACAATTGAAGAGAAACATGGAAATGTCGGCAACAATGCTCCGGCTATACCTCAATATACAAGTACATGATGAACAAATGATACAGGACCCCGAAATGAAGTGGGACTCACCAAGTCGGCTGAAAAGAGGATGCGCCACTAGCTGCGACCAACACTGCCTGCTATGGAACCACCTACATCCATTAAAAGATGTAGCACCACCGGCAAAAGGGACGTTAGTACTGTCAAATAGTACTAGTATGAATAGCTAAAAGTCCTCTTTCAAAATAGAATGCCAATATAAGAAAAGACAACCATGTAAACAACAAGTAACAACCAATGATATCCAAATGCCAAGTTAAGCATAACAATTTTTCAACATATGAAAGTTCATATGGTGGAAATGAAACTCGAGATATGAAAACAATACTATTGTTGGATATAAGATATTTAATACCGATTCACCACAATTCACAATACCATTGTTCACAATATGCACATCATAACCAACTCCCAATTTCATTCACAATTTCTGTGCCAATATATATACATATACATATTCCACCGTGAATCTTAGCACAGAGTCCGATCACGACCCGACCGACTAGGTTATCTCCCTTGGAAACTTTTAATACTGTTACATCATCATCCACAATACCACCGTTTTCTTGCGCGGAGTCCAATCACGACCCGATTGGCTAGGTTGCCTCATTTGAGACATGTATCTCAATCATAATTTCATTCTCACTTTCCGGTTTCAATATCAGCACAGTACCACCATGTGTGCGGCATGGTGTCTGATCACGCCCCGATCGGCTAGGCCGTCTTACCATGACATTTTTCCTTTTTTCATCAATCATCTCATTTCAAATTTATTTCACATATATCAGTTCATCGGCACATGGGGCCATAATTATCACATCATACTTGGCACTAGGCCACATTTCATAACTCAAGCTCTTTTCCCCCACAACTCACATCATTTTCACTTTCAACATTAAACCTTTCAATTCAAGATAATAGGCACATACGAGAACAATTATAGGTCATAAGCATAAAGAGGATTTCACACATTTCGGCATAAACAACTCAAATCAATCTCGACTTGAAGTCTAGGCATTTTAACATATTTTTCACATTCTTCACACATTCTTATTTGACAAAATAGCATATTGAAAGCATTGAGATACATCTTGCACATATATTCTTGCCACACAAATTCATTTAGTTCACTTCAAACATCTTTATAAATTACCAACAACTAGGCACAATCAATCAAATACATTTGGTACACATAAGAGCAATTAGGAGTATCAACCATATCGAGTCTTCTCACACAATTTGGCATAATAGCCTTTATTTGAAACACGACTCAAAGCCGTAACATTTTAATACGCAACTCATACTTAGAATATATATATCTTTATTCATAAGGCTCATTTCGGAATAGTCATGTTTATGGGTAATAACCCGGAATATAAGCTTTATGAACTTTGAGCCAACCATACTTGAACTTATGAAAACATTTATGGAATTCGATTCTAAGAGAGAAAGTTTAGCCAACATACCTTGTTTAAGCTTTCCTTAAGTTTCTACAACGTTCCGGAAATTCTAGCAATCCCAATCTTTATTAATTTGTGTTCAACAATCTTCCCACAAACCTAATTTGTACATGCATGCATACATAATACTATTACACCCAAGAATCATACCTCAATAACCCATCTTATACCCAAAACTCGAAACTAAAGTCTAGTGTATAGAACCTTACCTCTTAGATGAAGATCTTGTGATTGGTTTCCTTAATTCTTGAAGATTGATGAATGATTGAATGGCTATAATGTTAGGCTTCCTCCTTCTCTCTCTAAAATTCTCTCACCTCTCTCTAGATTTAGTATAAAATATCCCCAAATGAAGCCCCAAATCTTATTTATAAAAGTGGGCTCGGATATGAAAATGTCCAACAATGACCCCCGAAGTCAAATATGTGGTGCAATTATGCTATAGCATAATCGATATGTGGGCAGCAGGCATGCAGCATAATCATTATGCGATAGCATAATCGACAGCATAATAAATTATGCGACAGCATAATCAACATGCGACAGCATAATTTTTGCCCGACTCTGCTTCACTATGTGACGCGTATGCGGTCCGCAGAGTCGTTTTGCGATCGCGAAATTGATCGCAAATCCAGCCTTCGGTAATTTGATCATAACTTTGTGTAGGAATGTCCAAATGACGAACAGTTTGAAGCATTACAACTAGACTCGAAGACCTTTCATTTGACAGGTTTCTCATGACATAACACATTATATATTTTTATATATTCTTGTCCAAAGTGGGGACTTGTGCGAACTCATTTGGAATTTTAGCTAGAGAAATACTTATGCCCAGGCTCGGTATTCGTACCGGTCAATAGAATCACGTATTCAGATTCTTCGCAAGTGCAGATAAAGAGAAATAAAGCATAAATCAGAGACAAATTGAAGAAACATCTTTTCCATTAATAAACAACGGTTACAAAGCCCACGAGGGGTCCTTACACATGATTACAAAGCCCACGAGGGTCCTTACACAAAAACAAAGAAGCAAAAGAAAATACATAAAATGAAAACCATGAGTTTAATCTATCCTCGGCGGCCCCATTAATGCCCTTGAAAGACATATCAATAGGCGCAATCAATACATTTTTTGGGAACCGAATCGATGGCGATATTATCGCTTTGGAGAATAAGAATCCGCAGCACATTGAATGACACTAAAAATATGAACTGACGGGACACCTCAGTTATCACAAAGGCTCACGTCATAAGTATGACATCATTGCGGCAAGTTCGAAGAGATGGATATCAAAGTCGTTTCTTCTTATCGTTCCATTCTAAGAAACGTGGGGACTATCTGTATGCGGTAAAATCGGAGGGTCCAATTTTCGGCCATTACAACGCCTCGTAAGCAAGCTTTACAAAGGCTCAAGACTACGGTCGAGATTTATCCCGAGGGGCCATTGGTGTCCAACCTCGAGGCAGCACAAGTCGACGTTTACGGTAGGAAAGTGGGAAGTTCCATAGGTGCACGACTAGGGCTGACAAAATCTAGAGGGCTAGCTCTGACCCGTATCAAGACATTAAGTGGCTATACCTGCCCCATATCTTTGTAATTAATGCATTTGTACTGTGTTCCCCCTCATATATAAAGGGTAATCCTTGTCATTTGTACACATCTGTTATTCAATACTAAATACACAAGAACATTCTCTCTGCTCTTTAACACATTCTCTTAAGCTTTTTACATCCATGATTGCTTACATTCGTTGTGTTCTATTTATTGTTCTTCATTATTGCTTATTATTCGTCATAAAGAGCCATCATTGAATCTATCACAATTGTTAATCCCTCCATCGACGGCCTATGACAGAGTATAATACTCGGCCTCGAGGCCCCAAACAAGCAAGCTCGAGGCCCCGATCTCCAACTGTTTGGTTCGATTATCATACTATCTCTAAGCTGCAATCTTGATTTCTAATCCTTTTTAGCACCCATTTCTCAACAACTAGCATAAAAATAGATCACATATATTTAGAACCACAAAATCAAATTTAATTGTAATTACCATTTTCAGGGTAAACAGTTTGGCGCCCACCGTGGGGCTAAAAATAATAGTGATTATTTTCTTGCTGGTTTAACTACGTAAAGCAAGTTATCTTTCACGCTTGTTCTTGTCCAAGATCTTTGATTTTAGGTCAAAATGTCTAACTCAGTACACGCACGTGAAAACATCGATCTCGAATATCATGGGGAAAATGGTGTTGACGTCCCAGGTGTTGGTATGCCACCACAAAACCCTGAGAATGCACCAGAATCAATTCCCGTAGATGTGGTCTCACGCAACGCTCAACACGTCGAAATAAGCTCCCACACCAACGGGAGCATACACCAAGAAGATCAATAAGAAGCTCAAAAAACTCCAGCTAGGGGAGAACGAGAGGTTAGCCTTCACGTTATTTTTGAAATGTTACAGGCACAACAGCTGGCGATCACTCAACTGCAGAGTCACCAAAAAACTCCTAGCACGGTAGCACCGGGGACGGCTCCCCTAGCCGAGCAGGCACCGGAGAGGTCAAGCTACAACGGGTCGGCCGTCGACCCTACCATCGTAAAGATGCTCGAGGACCTCACATAGAGGATCTAGTCGGGCGTGAGGAAGATAGAAACAAACGACAAAAAGGTTGAGAGCTACAATTCCAGGGTCGACCAGATTCCGGGCGCACCCCCGATCCTGAATGGTATGGATTCAAAGAAGTTCGTGCAAAAGTCGTTCCCACAGGAAGCGGCTCCAAAACCCATTCCGAAGAAGTTCAGAATGCCAGACCTTCCAAATTACAACGGAACTTCAGACCCCAATGAGCATGTTACTGCTTACACTTGTGCAGTGAAGGGCAACGACCTAAAGGACGACGAGATCGAGTCCGTCCTACTGAAGAAGTTCGGAGAAACGCTTTCTAAAGGGGCAATGATGTGGTATCACAACCTGGCCCCAAACTCGATAGATTCATTTGCCATGCTGGCGGATTCTTTCATAAAGGCACATGTTGGTGCCATCAAAGTAGCGACAAGGAAATCTGACGTCTTAAAGATCAAGTAGAGGGAGAATAATATGTTGCGAGAGTTCGTATCTCGCTTTCAATTGGAACGAATGGAGCAACCACCGGTCTCCGACGATTGGGCAGTGCAGGCCTTCACTCATGGTCTGAATGAACGAATCTTAGTGGCTTCCAAACAGCTGAAACAGAACCGAGTTGAATACCTGACCATGACTTGTCGGATGTCCATAACCGATGCCAATCAAAGATCAGGGTCGAAGACGACCAACTAGGAGCCCTCTCGGGCTCGGTATATCCAAGCAGGCTTCTGGCAAAGGAGCCGAAGCGAAACAAAGAAAGGTACCAGCCGTACACTGAAGACAGGAGAAACGCCTCGAGGCGCGACATGCCCTGGAATGATCAAAGAGCGGGCCGAGGGCAGAACCCTCGGGGACTCGTCCACAGAGCCAGATTCGATAGGCGCGTAGGGCCGGCGGAGGCACCCCGCTTGTCGAAATACAACTTCAATGTCAATGTTTCGGACATCGTATTCGCCATCAGTAAAATCAGAGACACCAGGTAGCCAAGGCCGGTACAATCAGACCCTTCATAAATGAACCATAACTTAGTGTGTGAATTCCACAACACACACGGCCACAGAACCAAAGATTGCCATCAGCTTCGGGAAGAAGTAGCCCGACTACTAAGCAACCGTCACCTCCGAGAACTCCTCAGCGACCGGGCCAAAAACCAGTTCCGGGAAAGAGAGTCGACCAAGAAGAACGAAACAAACGAGCCACAGCATGTCATCCACATGATCTTGGGAGGCATCGATGAACCACAGGAACCCATGATCAGAAGAACAAAAATATCCATTACCAGAGAAAAGCGAACTCGGGGTTACATACCCGCGGATGCTCTCACATTCAGCGACGAGGGCATCGAGACCTTGTCTCAACCTCACAACGACGCACTGGTAATCTCTTTCCTTGTAAATACATTTCAAATTAAACGTGTACTTGTGGATCCAGGTAGCTCGGCCAACATTATCAGGTCGAGGGTGGTAGAGCAGCTAGGGTTGCTCAACCAAATCATGCCCGCCTCTCGAGTCCTCGACGGATTCAACATGGCAAGCGAAACAACAAAAGTGGAAATCACCCTCCCAGTCAACGTGGCCGGCACAACCCAAACTGCCAAATTCCATGTCATCGAAAGAGACATGAGATACAATGCCTTGCTCGGAAGGCCATGGTTACACTGCATGAGAGTAGTACCATCAACCCTTCATCAAATGATGAAGTTCCGACAATCTACGGGGAACAGCATGCGACAAGTGAAATGTTTGCACTACATGACGTAGCCCCGACACCAGTACCTCCACCTTCGAAAGAGCCAAAGGATAAACAAACAGTGAAATAGCGAAAACAAGCTATACCCTCAGCTAAGTCCAGACCGAACGAAGCAAAGGACCGTACCGCGTCCTCGTGACAAACGATCGAAACATATCAGGAGCTGAAGCGCAGTCAGCACTAAGGTATGATCACCTCCCTTTTTCAATTACATCTTACACTAACCTAAGTGCAGGTATTAGATCGAAAGCTGAAGCGCTTCCCAACTCAAAGGCTTAGGTTCCAAAAGCATGCGTTGCGCTCTTTTCCTTTGATCGGGTTTTTATCCCAAGAAGGGTTTTACCGGTGAGGTTTTTAATAAGGCAACATCTATATGCTACCTAAGGAGAACTCAACAAGTATTCAAGGCTTCTCTTGCAAAGAACCTCGAATACTAGGGGGCATCCCCCCGGAAGATCACCTCCTCGGAGAAGCTATGATTTGCATAACAGGGTCTCGATAGGAAAAATAATGTACCGGGCCAAACGGTCGAACGAACCGTGCTCGCAAAGAATAACTTAGCCCTCAACAGCAAAGACATGTATACTTGTACCAAGCAATCAAAGAATACTTTCGAAAAGAATTTTGCATTTCAAAGAAGCTCAGTATTTTTTCAAAAACGGCTCCTCTATCAAAAATGTCCCGAACACTCGAGGACTAGCGTCAACAACTCGGAACAATGCGGCCCCCCGGTCGGAGCTCCAAACTCGTAAGCCCTCGATGAGGCAACACAAAGATCATAAAACAACTCCAGAGCCGAAAACGTCCCGAACGCTCTGGGACTGGCGCCGAAAACTCAAGGCTACGTGACCTCCGGATCGGAAACCCCAAAATTATAAGTCCTCAATGAGGCAGTACTAAGATTACAAGTAATGGCTCCCGAGCCAGGAAATAGCCTCGGTCTCGTAAGACCTATATGAGGCAACAATAATAAGTGTAAGACCTCAAAGGCATAAGAAAACTGTAAGACCTCAAGCAAGGCATGAACCATACTTGTACCAAGTGACAATAACTGTAAGACCTCAAAGGCATGTGAAACTTGTAAGACCTTACTAAAGGCATAAACCCGATCTTAAAGTGAAGGCTATATATCGAACTTGTAAGTCTCCTAAAAAGGCATACCCTCGAAATAGACGCCGAAACTACTTCACTCGGGGACTGAAAGGCTCCGGCCAAACACAATGACTACGATCACAAGGTTGTACCATCAAAACTAACACGACTCGGTGACGCCCGACTGTCGCTATAAAATCACAGGCCTTCAATTACTTCGAATATACTTCGGAAAGAACCGGTTAAACAGGCTACCCTCGACATAGGCAAAAGAGCTTCTACCATGTCATCTCCTAAATACTGGCTTCGAGATACTCAACCAACGAGCCAAACCTCCCGAGGTGCCCGATCATCGCCATATAATGACTCACAATCGAGGTTTAATCGAACCCTCGAAGAGTCAGGCAAACATAATTCCAAAGAAAATCCTTATCGAGGGAAAAATAAAGCCTATATTAGAGGTCGCATCAACCCAAAGCGTAAGAGCCACTATCGCCAGCTCACTTAAAAGGTCGTATCAACCCAAAGCATAAGATCCACTATCGCCAGCTCACATAAAAGGTCGTACCGACCTAAAGCGTAAGAGCCATTGTCGCCAGCTTATATTAGAGGTCGCATCGACCCAAAGCGTTAGAGCCACTATCACCAGCTCACATAAAAGGTCGTGCCGACCTAAAGCGGAAGAGCCACTGTCGCCAGCCCATATTAGAGGTCGTATTGACCCAACGCGTAAGAGCCCAAGGGCCAGCTTTAAATTCAAAAAACTTGAGGGTCAAATGAGCTCGAGTCGAAACCCGTCTCGGAGACTGAACCCAAAACAATTAACTAAATATGCCTAAGGGAAAAAGCAAAAGAGCTCAAACGCTAGCTTATATTAAAAGGTCGTGCCGACCAAAGCACGTAAGAGCCTACGGGCCAGCCCAATAAGCCCCAGCGCCATACTATAGATCTAAAGATTCCTTTTAAACCAAAGACCAATTCATCCGGCAAATAATCGGCAAATGTCAAAGCAAAAGAAATGGGTGAAAAACAAGAATACGAGGCTTCCTTTTATACATGTACGCGAGGGAATACCAGCTTCATTTACAAAGTTCTCAGAGAACACTACATATAAAATCAGAAAAGGAAAGGCCTAATCTACCTCCCTCCCCCCCCCCCCTTTCGAGGACTACGGCTGGTCGGCTTGCTTCTCGCCATCCTCGGCATCAGACAGAAGGGACTTAGCGTCATGTTCATCCGCCATTGCCTCTTTCACCTTTTTCGAGAGGTCAAAACCCCTAACATTGATCTCCTCGAGGGTTTCCCTTTGTGATTTGTCGGGCATACTCCAAGCTCTTGCTCTCGCGGTCGAGAACCCTTCGTAGCTCAGCTCGAGCATCGACAGCATCCTTCAAATAGACTGCCACTTTCTTATCAGCCTTAGTTTGGCTCATTACGACTTTGGCCCGGGTATCCACAACTTTGGATTTTACCTTCAAAAGCTCGGAATCAAGCTCCGTAATCATATCTGTTTGGACCAAATTGTTCTCGCGAGCTAAGCGAAGTCGAACCTCGAAGGCGGAAGCTTTAGCAGAGTGCCTTTTTCCGCTATAGTATGAGCATCCGTTCGAGCCTTTAACTCATCGTACTCACGTTTGGCCTGACCAACTTCACTCCTAAGGCGTTATAGGTCTCCAGTCTTCTTCTGCAGCTAAAATAAATGAAACGTCAGCCTCAGGAATAGAAAAGGGAACATGCGCCCCATCTAGAGCAATAAGTACATGTTCGTCGAGGTAGGTTTCGTAGTTCAGGCTTCGACTCGCCTCGTACCGCAAGTGCGCCAACTCATCTTCTCTGTCATCACAAAGAAGCCTAAGGGACTTCTCCCCTTCCACATCGTTTCGCAGCATAGCCTCACGACGAAGCAGCTCAGATTTGAGATTATCAAAAGCCTATGAAAGAGAAACTCGACAAGAGAGTAAGAACTGCAAGACTATAAAATCAACACGGACAGCAAAAAGCTCACCTAGAAATAAAGCCGCTGAGCATCCTCGAAAGTTTAGCGCAAATCTACTAGTCCGGATCCATCTATCCCGGAAGAACCTTACCCAATGGATACATGATCGCTCAGCGTATGTGGCTCCTAGTTTCGAACATCCCTCAAAGTGCCTTCAAGGTGGAAGATACATTCTCGTCTTTCTGAAAGCACTGTCACCCTGTGAAAGTCCTTTTTACTTATTATTATCACTTCGTAGCCCAGAAGCTGGCGATCCTTCTCCCTCCTCCAAGAGGGCACGGTCTCCCCCGAAGGGTTCCCTGATGCCTACGGTGATGGGGTTAGTATGCGTAAAAAGAAAGTTCCATTAAAGAAGAAAATCACACGGCGCTTACCATGGTGTTTGGCCTCCCATCTGCCCTTTGGCAAAATCACCACTTACGCTCGTTGTAAGTCGAGCAAGTCGCCAACTTCCGAGCCCAATCCGTCAGGTCGGAGACCTCGCACGATGTTCATGAAATTGCTGCAGAAAAGAAGGCACATTTACGGAATCTGTCTGTGCCATAGGAAAAACTATGAAGGCACAAGTATACTGCTTACGTATAAAATTCCACTCCTCAGGGAATGGCAGAAACTCCATGGGGATAACATCAACGGTCCGTACTCGGACGAATCGGTTCATCCACTCCCGATCTCCGTCTTCTTTGTCATTAACGACGAAAGGTGTGGTGGATCGGCATCGTAAGGTTAGCGGACCTCGATGGTGAAAAGTCCTGCTCTCTCCGCCAAGAACCTCATCATCAATACTATTCGCCAAAATGATGGGTGAATCAGCGCCAAGGTGAACCGGTATTTCCGATAGAAATCAAACACAACCCTATCAGGGGGACCTAGCGTGAAGGGGTACCTGTATACATTTAAAACCCCTTAGCATGATCCATAATACTCTCTCCCAGGGAAACTACCCGCAGTACTAGATTTTCCCCCCATCCACAGTCTCTCTTCACTGAATCAAGATGCTCCTCTCCTACTGAGGAAATAAACTTCGAAACATACTCCCTATGACCCCAAGCATTTTGGTTCAAAAAGCCTTCAAGGGCGGAACTCCCCTCTCTCGCCAAGCGAACTTTGATGTGGCAGCCATAACTGTGATAAAACTAGAAAATTCGAGCAAAGCCCTCAGAATCGAAATGGTGAAAGCCTTGACACAAGAAAAGAAAGCTCTACATAGGAGGATAACTACTCAGAATAACAGGGGGAAGGCAACCCTATATATGGAAAAAGCAGCGACTATCTGCCTGCCTCAAAGGCCGATTAAAAATACTGGCTGAAACATTTCTCGCTTTGGTAAAAATGTGCCAACAAAATTGCCTCGGTCATTTCGTAACCATGTCATACACTTGATGCCGCCATACGACATTTTGGGGTCAGAGACCCCCGCATCAACCAAGTCCCGAGATGGTACTCAATCTCGAGGACCACCGTCACAAAGAAGATAGGCTCTGGGAAACCATTGGCATCATTACAAGTCCCGAGATGGTACCCGATCTCGAGGACCTCCGTCAAAAAGAAGATAAGCTCTAAGAAGCCATTGACATCACTACACGACCCGAGATGGTACCCAATCTCGAAGATCTCCACCAAGAAGGGGATACGCTCCAAGGATCCATTGACACAATCCTAAGCCTCGAGATGGTACCCGATCTCAAGGACCTCTCTTAAAAGAAGATAAGCTCTAAAAACCTACTTATATGGGCTTGGCCTCGAGGTACTATTTAAACCCGGGTAAGCCCCCATCCGAGATATATCTGCGACGCCTTAAGGCCATCTACACTGAGTTCAAAGCAAGCTTCCAGGTAGCCCTAGATTGAGCGAACCCCTGCTCGGGGACTCCTCCCGAGAGCCTAACGATTATCTTTATCCTCAGACTTCCAGGCAAATACCCCCGTCGAGGTCTATCGTGGGGTCTAAAAGGCTAAGTCCCGTGCTGAAAATTCGGAGCCCTACTCTCATTCGACTTGAAGCCAGGGATCACAATGGCCCGAGTTTATCAATCCAATCAAGACCCAGCCCAAGGAACAAAAGAGTTTCTACGGGGAATTGTGTTAATCAATCAAGAGCCAGAGAAATACTTATGCCCAGGCTCGGTATTCATATCGGTCAATAGAATCACGTATTCAGATTCTTCGCAAGTGCAGATAAAGGGAAATAAAGCATAAATCAGAGACAAATTGAAGAAACATCTTTTCCATTAATAAACAACGGTTACAAAGCCCACGAGGGGTCCTTACACATGATTACAAAGCCCACGAGGGTCCTTACACAGAAACAAAGAAGCAAAAGAAAATACATAAAATGAAAACCATGAGTTTAATCTATCCTCGGCGGCCCCATTAATGCCCTTGAAAGAGGTATCAATAGGCGCAATCAATACATTTTTTTGGAACCGAATCGATGGCGATATTATCGCTTTGGAGAATAAGAATCCGCAGCACATTGAATGACACTGAAAATATGAACTGACGGGACACCTTAGTTATCACAAAGGCTCAAGTCATAAGTATGACATCATCGCAGTAAGTTCGAAGAGATGGATATCAAAGTCGTTTCTTCTTATCGTTCCACTCTAAGAAACGTGGGGACTATCTGTATGCGGTAAAATCGGAGGGTCCAATTTTCGGCCATTACAACGCCTCGTAAGCAAGCTTTACAAAGGCTCAAGACTACGGTCGAGATTTATCCCGAGGGGCCATTGGTGTCCAACCTCGAGGCAGCACAAGTCGACGTTTACGGTAGGAAAGTGGGAAGTTCCATAGGCGCATGACTAGGGCTGACAAAGTCTAGAGGGCTAGCTCTGACCTGTATCAGGACATTAAGTGGCTATACCTACCCCATATCTTTGTAATTAATGCGGTTGTACTGTGTTCCCTCTCATATATAAAGGGGAATCCTTGTCATTTGTACACATCTGTTATTCAATACTAAATACACAAGAAAAGTCTCTCTGCTCTTTAACACATTCTCTTAAGCTCATTACTTCCATTTATTGCTTACATTCATTGTGTTCTATTTATTGTTCTTCATTTATTGCTTATTATTGGCTATAAAGAGCCATCCTTGAATCTATCATAATTGGTAATCCCTCCATCAACGGCCTACGGCGGAGTATAATACTCGGCCTCGAGGCCCCGAATAAGCAAGCTCGAGGCCCCGATCTCCAACTGTTTGGTTCGATTATTATACCGTCTCTAAGCTGCAATCTTGATTTCTAATTCTTTATTTAGCATCCATTGCACAACAAGTAGCATAAAAATAGGTCACATATTTTAGAACCACAAATTCAAATTTAATTGTAATTACCATTTTCACGGTAAACAAAGCTATCTTCCGATCTGCGTCTCATGGTATTACTTTAGCTTTTCATAGACGCTATGGAATATCCAGGATACAATCTTCTAACAATTCAGTCCTTTGTCTATGACCTGGACTTAATTCTTTTTTATAACTTATAATGGTATTTTCTACGGCTGTATGATTGTCAACATATATGTTGCATGGGTAATACTCCAAAATCTTAGGTGAGTTAATAACGTGACTAACTCTGGATCATTGATCGAGTAATTCCTTTTGTTCCTTCTCAACTTTCATCAAATGCAAGCAATTGCTTTTCCTGGTCGTTTTGCCACTTATTGCATGAATACTTGGCTTATCTTAGTGCCCACACATATTAGAATTCCATACAACCCTTATGATCTTGAATATCATCTTTTGATTTTCTTTCTTCTTCATGTTCATTAACCAAGATGGGTGCCACTTTCTTATGGGGTGCATACAATGTTGTTGTGAGACTGTTAAAACAAGACCATTTCCTCTTTAGGTCAATGTGCTTAGGTTGAAGCCTTCTTCCTTATTTCCTCAGCTAGTCCTTCGTTGTAGTACTTAGGGAAGACCTTCTAACTCTTGTAAAGTTGCGATCTTATTACATCGTATACTCGACGGAATTTTTGATGTTCTTCCTCGCCTATGGTTATCTGTAGTTACTTACATCCACGCCCTTGTGCTTTTAAGGTTGCTTCTGAAATGATATTTTGAATGTCTTCCCAGTGGCACTCTCGTTTATTCTCGTAATACTCATACGGTACATTTAACTACCCCAACTCCTATATGAATATTTCTCAAGGGTCACGATGTCATATATGCGAGACTGAATTCCCCATGTTGGGATTCACTATGTTTATCTTGCACGATCTGTTGATTTGTCTGTATCCTTTTGTCTAGCCATAACTAGGCTCTTCCTGAATCAACTACTAACTACTCGCTGGCCCATTCTCATATCAATATTCCGCGTAATCTTTCTTGGGTTATTTCTTTATCTTAACTTACATCTCGCACTGGTTCGTTATTTATCAATAACATCTTGGGATGGAACCCTTACTTCCTCTCCTTGGCGTCGTGCTTGCTTAATATTCTGGAATCGTACCATATACGTAGGAGTTGAATAAGTGTAATCTCATTATTTTTTTATTTTTACTGCATTCTTCCTTTACCATTCCATGATTACTAGAACCACTTAATTCTGACTTCATTTCCACATCACTCCATATCCCCCCTTTAGGGGAGTACTAAGATAGTGCTACGATGATCTACGTATAGATGTTTTACCTCTTCATCTTTGGCGTCTTTTCACATTATCGATAACCCTTACTCGCCTTGCGGTAATCTTTCTTTACCAAGGATAATAAATTTCCTTACTTGCGAGGGTGACACTTAGTGTAACTAGCACATACCGTCCCTTAAGCATAAGTTTGCTCATATTGCTTGCTTTAGGGAAGCATCTTCCTGAATGACCTTTAAGGGTTATTCTTCTGTCGTCCATTCTATTATCGCCGGAACGTAATCTCTGAATTTCTCATGATGCCATTATATTGTTTAAGGGTTATTGTATATAGTGGCAAGCACATTATATTGTTTGCAATGAAATTTCAATCATTCTCACTTTGTAGGGATGGGCCGGTGATATTTAACAAGGAAGGTTAGAACTAATAATTGAAGGTAAGAAAATACGAACAAAGAGATGTTAGTTAAAACAGTATAACAAAAGCTTCGTATAAGTATTCTAACAAATCTATGTTGATAATAACAACAGGGGCCGCACATTACAAATAGAACAGGGGAAGGCATATTCTCCGAGCACTAATTTCAAAACTATTACGACTTTGCTATTTGCGTTTTGGTAATGCATTTCATTTCATGGAATAATGAACAAATGTGACAAAAGTATATGACTAAAGTTAAGAGATCAGATACCATTTTTGCGAAAAGGAAAGGTGGTAAGGATACAAAGTCCAAGTTAAACTCACAATACACATCAACCAGAACTTTGTAAAGATTTCAACTTACATATACTTGCCGATAATGTAAAGATTTTTTGTACTATCAGATCATATTTATCTAATGTAACAAGTTAATAACCTGCATATTGACTTTGTGGCTGTGGATTCAACTTGCTAGAGGTGGGGCTAGTCTATATGAGTTCGGCTGAATCTAGTCACATTTGCTTAAATATTGTATTTACATTATGAAATTCATTAAATATGTATAAATATTTGATTGTGTACCCAGTCAGCGGCGAAGCCAGGAATTTTCCCAAGGGTGTTAAAATTTGAAAGATGAGAAAAAATTCCCTCACAAAGGGTGTTCAATATATATTATACAATGTAACTTTTTGACAAAGGGTGGTCAATTGACTACCCTTAACTCAATGTAGCTTCGCCCCTGAACCCAGTAACTGAGACGAGCTATGAGTTTGTGGCAAATTCAGAACCAATAATCTTAAAATTCAGGCGAGAAGTTTGCTTGATCATATCAAGATAGGGGAGATTCGCGCGAAGTTTGTGCAATAGCACAATTCAAACCCAAGTTTAACTCTGACTAAATTCACAAGAACATAGATATGTAAATGATAGTGATCAACATCAGGGCGTAATTAACGTATTGTTGATACATTGTTGTATGGGAAATACAATATTCCACTTTATGATATTAGTAATGCACTAATATTTATAGAGTTGAAAAAAAGAGTTTTTCAGAGAGCAGAACAAACATATTTATTCTCTTTTCTAATCAAAGGCATCAATAAGATTTTCAATAAGAATATTAATCCTCTTTTTAAATTTCATCAAAAATAAATACACAAAAACTTTTATCTATACTCTTACTTTATCTTTTAATAATTATGACTTAATACACTTAGTTACGGATATACCTCATGGGTGTAATTATATGATTTTCTTAGTTTAGGAGGTGTAAGTGTTTGATTTTGAAATACAAAGTGTATATTCGAAATTGAATCATATTACTTGAGTGTTTTAATTTAGTTAATCCTTTTATTTTCATACAGGCTATGTAGGTCATGGGTTGGTCATGTAGATGGGGCAACATGTAAGATTTTGAATGCAGTGAGGATATTATTTATTAATTAAGTATTACGAACAGCGGTGCAAGAGGGTGTATCAATATATTAGCCATAGTGTGATGAGATTTAACTCGTCAAAGGCTCTTACTCTTTTAATTAGGGCAACTTTACGGAGGTCAATAGTTCATTAACAGTAATTCGTTTTTGCAATAACCATGGTGATGATTATAAACTTTCGTCCACCAAAGTAATGGCAACCCAAAATTAGGATGGAAATTGAAGACAATCACAAAAATAAAAATAAAGAAGGAACATTGTTAGAGTCATTAGCATTGTAAGGTAAGACTTGGCTCTTTACTTGTAATTTCCTCTAGAGGAATTTAGTTTTAATAAAATAAGGTATCAAAGGCGTGCTAGTGGTATATTAGTTTAAAACAAATATTAGTTCATATGACCAGCTAAAATCACAAGGGAGCATGATATATATAAGTGAAATATAAAACATTATCACTTACATGCTCAGCTAAGGCTAGGGAAAATAACTAATCCCCACACCACACATAATACATACACAAGTAGCGAGCTATAGCTTATATGGTAGGGATTTTTGCCAAACCCCCTAACACCACGAGAGGTGAAAGCTCGGGTGGATGGATTATTTTTTTTTTTTAAAAGAGCTTCATCACATACATATATACATAACTACAATAGCCAACTTGCAGCAGACTCTTATTAATAAGCCAAAGTTGTTGATTTCCTCTTAGAATAATCAGAGAAAACTATCCCTCCATATAACTTTACAGCTTCATGACTGTTGATAACTCCCCCTTGAATGGCAGAAGCTGGTTTCAGCTGAACAATATGAGACTTCTTTTGTTGGTATGAAGCAGAAGAAGGCCTTTTCTTCCTTTCGTACATTTCCTCAAGAAGAATAAAACCTTCTTGGCCTATCTTAAAAATGTCTTTCTTTGGTGCCATATTTTAGGTGTTGGAGAAATTAAAGTGTTAAAACTACAAAGATTTTCTTTTGGTTTGGCTATAGAAAGAAGAGATGTTGATTGTGCTTGTTTCATAGGCTAATGGATAGAGTCCCTTTATATAAAAGTGTTTGTTCAACAATGTCCTTACCCTTAATTCCAACTTTCTTTGATTCCGTTAAGATATGTGTTGCGAGATTAAAGTAAGAAAAAGGCCGTGGGAACTAGTCTCTCCATCCATATAGGAGGTAAATAAATATCTCTTGGGATAATTATTTTTTTACTTGACTAGTCACATACAGCTTTGTTGAAATCTAAAGGATCATTGTGTTACACAAGTCGCAGTTGTGCTTAATTGTTAAGATCTAAATATCTATATCGACAAGCTATAATAGCCTTTACCTGTCTTTTCTTATCCATGATGAAATTTCTTATTATGTAATCTTAATTAGTACGTATAGTTTGAGTCCTGATAAATACTCAAAAAAAGAAAAATAACACCGTATGTGCATAAAAAGGGAAAAATTTTGTATCGTCATTTACGACAGCCTTTTTGATATTTTCTTTTTATGTCACAAATAATTCAGTATATTTAAATATTAAAGTGCAACAATTTTAAGCATTATTTTATTGGACTTCATTATTTGCAAATACTTCCGATGTTTAAACTATTAATCATATTTCAAGATTTTTATATAAATAAATGGCCGCATTTACTATTTGCTTTTTCTAGCCGGTATACGTAAATTATACTACACAAATTATACACATATTATACATAAATATATATTTATCACTTATGAACGATTATCTAGGTTAATATCTTTTTCTAACTGACACAAAATTAACAACCATGGTGACGACTACCACCATGACCTAATCCTGGCGTAGTGGAATAAATTCTAAGGGGGAAAAGTGCAAAAGAAATGCCATTTCAATTATTCCAGACTTATAAAGGTACCTGGCCCGGGATTGGGAGGTGGGGTGGGTTGTGGATAATTTCATTACACCTATTTGATAATGGTAAGAACACCTAAATGAAGTAAAAAGTGCGAATTGGATCCTCATTCACATTTGGGGTAAATAACTATCATTTGGAATGAACATTGTTTACCCTAAAAATTGATTAACAATTAAACTTATATTGTGGTTTTAAGGATACGTGATTTCACCTAATACCAATTGGTTAACTTAAAGATAAGTGATGGGAATTGACAAGAATGTAAAACAAACCAATGCCTGGACAGTGCCCTTGAGCTGATAAATCCTCGAGCGTAGTAAAGTAAGAACAGACAAAGAGCAACAAGTTGGTAAACCAGAGAAAAGAGAGAAATATTATATTGCCTTGATCTGTATTAATGTAAGGTGGTTTACAAATGATGGGGACTCCCCTTTACATACTAGAGGAATCCTAATTATGGTACAATTCTAATTACGGAAGTAAATACCTTGATCGGTACAAATAACCGCCCTTGATTCGATCTGTTCTGGGATTTCCGCCGTGGTATTCGACCGGTTACGGCTATCTCGCCTTTCCGTTATTGCACTTCAGTCGAAGTCGGTCATACTTAGCCTCGATTGCTGCTGGCCTCGATCTCGACGAACATCTCAATTCTTGAACTCGACACGTCATCTTCATGTTATAGCCCGATCCATTGCTAGGCTGACCGTCGACGTGATCTCCTGGTCTCGATTAAATAGCAAATTCGGGCAAGCCCGATTTTAACCGTATACAGATAGTCCCCTCGTTTTTTTGAGTCTAATGAGAAGAAACGAACTGAGCCTTCAATTTTGTACCTCGACCAATTATGATGTCATCCTCGTGATGTAAGCGACGGAGGCAACTGAAGCGTCGCGTCTGCACAGTTCTCAAGATCATTAATTAATGCCAGTTGATGGTCGGCCACTAATGCCTTTTGAACTGTCATATCAAATATTATAAATAGATCACTTCATAATTTTCTCAAACTTTACTTCCAAAATCTCTTCTAATCTTCAGAGCACTTCTGCTCCCTTCAAGTTTTTCAAACCTTCAAATCCCGTTTGCCCACCTTCTCTTCAAACAACAAGTTTTATCTTTTTCTTTCTCCGAACACGTATAAAAATGGTGAAAATATCGGAAACCATTCCTCAGAAGGAAAAAGCCTCTTCTTCGCGGCCGGCCGACGAAAAAATGCCGGTGGAGCAACGTATCGAAGAGTGTGTTCCTAGGTAATGCGACCTTACATCCAACTTTAAAGTTGAGAAACTCCCGTTAGTACCTGGTCGATGTAAGCCGATGTCGAGGTACATATGCTCGATAACCGAGGGCGATCTTGAGCAGGTCAAAAAAGATTGCCATTGGGAAAACAAGCAGGGTTGATTCCGACCCCTGAAGAGGACATCAGCACTTACATAGAAGGGTTCTTAAGCGTTTACACTTATCCTTTTACGCTGGGTCCCGTCGATCCGGCTATCCTCGACTTCTGCCGCCAGTATCGAATAACACTAGGCCAGATTCATCCTTCTTTCTGGCGTGTCGTCATTTTGCTTCGATTCTTCGTGAGCAAGGTCGAAGGGATGAATTTTACCCTCGACCATCTCATCAGATTGTATAACCCCGTCTTTATCGAGGCGGATTAATAAGGCTTTAGCGTCGAGCCACCAAAGTGCTATTCTCGAGCATTGACGAGGACAAGGACTAAGGATGGATGGGTCGATTTGTCCGAGTGAAAACATCCGACATAATCCCGCCCGACAAGATGCCATTCCTGGAAGAGTGGAACATGAAGCGCAAGCACAAAATCACCTATAGCTTCCATTTTCTGTTTTGTTTCTTTTGCCTTTTTGTATTGACATCCTTTCCTATGATGCAGTAGTTTATTGGGTGCCCGGTGCGATCCCGAACCTTGAAGGCTGGGTTCGAAAATTAGCCTCGACCGTTTCTTAACTGAGCACTCGTGGCGCGATTTGTCCGAGGGCCGATGGGAGGCCAAAAATCATGGTAATCTGCTCTATCCATGTTTTATGCCTTTTTGTGAAATGTTTCTTTTTTGTTTTTACTTGATTTCCTCCCATACAGGTCTTGCAGACAAAGCTGTCATGAGGCCGCCCCCACCTGGGGAAGAGGAGGCCCCGAAACCAACTAAGGATAAGAAGAGGAAAAGGGTCTCGCCTTCCGACACTCCAAAGCTTAAGAAGAGCAAGGCTCGCAAGTCGAAGAAAGATACCGTCGCCCTTCCTGAAAACGTAGTTCAGCATCTACGAGATGAAGAAGAGGAGTACGAAGATGCTGACTACGAGCTGGTGGCTAAAAAGAGGAGCACCAAGGTCCCCAAGGCCGCTGAGCCGGTGACGGTCACAGAAGTTCAGCTTCAGGCCGAAGGGACTTCGGAGGGTTGCCCGAGCAAAGTCCCCGAGTCATCAGAGGCCGAAGATGTCTCCTGCCGTGATGGGCGATCGATGGACATGCTTGGACGGGCCAGTTCAGAGGCTCTTCAAAACGAAGAGAGCCCCCCAAGTAATTCGCTTGGGGCAATAAATGTTGACTATTCACAGTCTCTCCCTGCATTTTTCGAGGCAAAAATTGATGAAGCCTAGGCCATGGGGACCCCTGATTTGGGAACGACCCACGAAGGGGAAGATGTTTTCCGTGGCTGCTTCACGGGGGTCGAAGAGACTTCCGATCTAGGTGATGCATCGAGTATCTTTGATGAAGCCCATCGACTTCTGAGTTAGGTAAGCCTTAACTCCCTTCGTTAATATTATTTTTGTCTTTATTTCCTCTTGTCTGATTTCCTTTCTTTCTCCATAGGCTTTGATGCTTCATCGGGAAGCATTTTCTAAATCTCGTGCAGAGCTGGACCGGTGTGAGGCCGATCTCAAAAAGCTTACGGAGGAGAGGGATTCCCTAAAACTCCTCACTAAGCAAAAGTAAGAGGAGGTCTAGGGCCTTAGAGCCGAATCGGCAACAGATCATAAAGGGCAAATCGACTTGATTGAGCAAATTCTTAACTTCGGGAGCTCGTTTTATTTATTCGAAGACGACAGTTAACACTTCAATCTTGCAGGTCAAGCAGAAGGCCAAAAAGATCGAGCAACTTCGCGAGGAGGCCAGGATGAAGGATGCAGAGACCTTGGGGTGGAAACAAAATATGGACCGCCTTGCCTCGGAGAAAGATGGGCCCAGCTATCTTCGGGCGAACTTCAACTCCAAAGCATGAAGGAGGAGAGCTTGTCCCAAGCCAATAAAATCGAGGAGCTCGAGGCTCGGTTGGCTGCTGAGCTTGCGAATGCTGCATCTGAAGCAGAAAGAATAAAGGCTGATGCGGAGGTGGTCGTGGCCATCTATCGAGCTGATGCTGAAGCCGCTCACACTCGAGCAAAGGAAATTTCTGATGCTTCTCAGGTTCGATCATTCTGCGTTGCCGAGCATGCCAAGTCCCAGTCTCGGAGAGAGACTCTCGAAGAAATTCATGCTCGTGGTTTTGACATCACGGCCGATATCGAGAACGCAAAAGTGCTCGAGGCCGAAGCCAAAGCTTTGCTCTCTTAAGATGATGATTGCGGGAGCGCAAGTGGATCGGAGAACGGAGAAGATGAAGATGAAGCTCCCAGGGAAGATTAGACACTTAGAACTTTTTCTTTTTTTTTTTGGATTTTTTTGTGTAAGACCGTGAGTGGTCTTTGTAAGTACTTTCGTATATATGAAAGATCCTTTTTTTTCCGATTTGTCTCTGATTTCTGTTTTGTGAAAACTTTGTTTTGCTTTCGCCTTATGATAATTCTGATATACTTTAGATCTTGTGAGAAATTTGACTCACTTTGTTGCCTTGTGAAAATTTAGTTGAAATCGAATTGCTATAGTCTCTATAATAAAGTGAGTACTTGCTCAAACTCATAGTAGAAAAAACCCTTAGGTTTCGGTTAAGCGAGGGCGGGTCCTCTAGGTCAACAATGTAATGGCCCTTAGGCTCTTGAGTCGGGCCTATATGGCCTCAAAAGGTTGCTTTTTCCCTTTTTTCGGCTTAAAGGTTTAATCATATAAATATTTGTTATGCTTTAGCATGAGATAAATCTGTACCCATTAGGATTTAGTGTTATCGAAAAATTGTGTTATGCCTTAGCATAAGCTTATTCAATTTGGTACCTCTTAAGATTTTCGAGGGTTGATGTTATTAAAACCCTATGTAAATTTGCCGAGGGTAGCCCTTTTAAAACCGGTTTTATGAAAATATTTGAAGGCCTATTTTACTACGGAAATCGGACGTCTCCGAACCGTGTTAGTTTGGCCGTAGCCTTTAACTTGATATTTGCCCATTGGGCTTGTTTCTTGATTATACTTCAAACTTGCTCGAAGTATCAGTCCCCGAGTAGGGTGGCCGTCTCCTATAAAATTGAGGATTGCCATTTTAAGGTCTTAAGATTTCGAAGTTTAATAATTCGAGTATGTCGATTTTCGGACGGCAGTCCCCGAGTACATGGTTAATTGCTCGAGCTTTTGTTGCGATTGGGTCTTGAGCCGGTTTCCGTAATATATCGTAAGTACGAAGTAGTAAAGTAAAAATCTCACTAAGGCGTGGAACATCTGATAATGAAAAGTACTTCTTTCAATAGATCATTCATGCGTACATGTTTTGTCATTAGGGCTCGGGCAATCTACATGGGCACGGTTCATTTGACCGTTTGTCCCTATACAAAATTTTTCTATCGAGACCCCGTTTACACGAAGCATCTTCCTTGAAAACATAACATCCGAGGGTGATGGCCCCCAGTATTCGAGGTTGATTGTAACGAAGCCTGGGATATTGTTGAATTGTCCCCAGGTAGCACAGATAATTGTTGCCTCGTTAAAAATCACGCCAGAAAAACCCATTTGGGATAAAAATCGATCTAAGGGAAAAAGAGTGCAACGCGTGCTTTAAAATTTGAGGTCCTTGTGTTGAAGAATTTCCTGATGTCTTTAATCGAACACCTGTAATAAGTTAGTATCGAATATAAACGAAAAAGGGAGAGAGTCATACCTTAGTAAAAGTATCGTTTGAGGAGTGATATGTTCCAATTACTCGGCAGTTGTTCGCCGTTCATCGTGACAAGCTTATAAGATCCCTTTCCAATGACACTGAAGAGCTGATATGCTATTTCCCAATTTAGGTCGAGTTTCCCCTCGTTTGGATCACGCGTGTTGATGGTGACTTTCCTTAGAACTAAGTCCCCTATTATAAAGTGTCGAAGATTGGCTTTTCGATTATAGTATCTTTCGACTCGTTGTTTCTGGGCGGCCATTCGAACGAGGGCGGCTTCCTATTTTTTGTTTAGCAGTTCGAGGCTTGTGTTCATAGCCTCGTGATTTGATTATTCCGTTGTGTATCGTAACCTGATGCTTGGCTCCCCGACTTCGACCGGATCAGAGCTTTGGCGTCATATACTAAGTAGAACGGTGTGGCCCCCGTACTGGATTTTGTCATTGTCCGATATGCCAAAAGGACTTCGGGCAAAATTTCTCTGCATTTCCCCTTAGCGTCGTTCAACCTTTTCTTTAGGTTTAGAATGATGGTTTTGTTCGTTGATTCGGCCTGTCCATTCCCACTAGGCTGATACGGCGTCGGTAATATCCTTTTTATTTTGTGATCTTTGAGGAACTTCGTTATTTTGCTGCCGATAAATTGTTTTCCATTGTCGCACACTATCTCGGCGGGTATCCGAATCGGCATATGATGTTATCCCAAATGAAGTCTATAACTTCTTTCACTCTGACTTTCTCGAAAGCCTGTGCTTCAACCCATTTAGAGAAATAGTCAGTCATAAATAAAATGAACTTAGCTTTACCTGGGGCCGATGGTCGAGGGACGACGATATCCATTCCCCATTTCATGAACGGGCATGGGGATAAAACTGAATGAAGCTGCTCCCCAGGCTGATGAATCATCAGTGCATGTCTTTGGCATTTGTCGCATTTTTGAACAAACTCCTTAGTATCTTTTCCCATACTGTCCCAATAATACCCTACTCTGATGACTTTGTTAACCGGTGATTCGGCACCAAAATGGTTCCCGCAAGTGCCCTCGTGAATTTCTCGTAGGACGTGGTCGGTGTCTCCTGGAACCAAGAATATTGCCAACAGCCCATCGAACATACTTATGTACAATGTTCCATCTTTGGCCAAGGTGAATCGTGTAGCTTTTGTTCGCAGAGTCCTCGATTCCTTAGGATCCAATGGAAGTTTCCCATTCTTCAGATAATCAATTTATTTGTTCCTCAAACCCCAAGTTAGGCTTGTGGAGTTTATTTTGGAGTGGCCTTCTTCGACTACAAACTTTGAAAGTTGTACGACTGTCCCCGAGCTAATTTCATAATCTTCGACTGATGATCCCAAGTTTGCAAGGGCATCCGCCTCATCGTTCTTTTATCGAGGTACATGCTGCAGGGTCCATTCTTTGAACCGGTGTAAGGTTACCCGCAATTTGTCTAAGTACCTCTGCATTCGATCTTCTCGAACCTCGAAGGTTTGGTTGACTTGGTTAACCATGAGTTGGGAATCACACTTGACCTCGATGACCTATGCTCCCAAACTTTTATCCACCTCGAGACCTGCAATCATGGCCTCATACTCGACCTAGTTGTTAGTCAATCTAGGGGTTTTGATAGATTGTCTAATTGTATTGCCTGCGGGCGGTATAAAAATGATGCCTAGCCCGGACCCCTTCACATTCGAAGCACCATATGTGAAAAGAGTCCAAACCCCCGAGGATGTACCTGATTTTAGCAATAGTTCCCTTTCGACCTCGGGTACAAGGGTTGGGTAAAGTCGGCCACGAAGTCTGCTAAGATTTGAGAATTGATGGCTGTTTGTGGTCAATACTCGATACCATACCCACTAATTTCGACGGCCCATTTGGCCAGTCGGCCCGAGTGTTTGGGCTTGTGCCAAATGTTGCAAGAGGATAAGTGGTTACAACACAAATTGGATGACATTGGAAATATGGTTTGAATTTCCTAGAGGCACTTATTAGAGCAAGCGCTAATTTTTCTAAGTGTGGGTTGTTTACCGTGAAAATGGTAACTACAATTAGATTTGATTTTGTGATTCTAAAAATACGTGATCTATTTTTATGCTAGTTGTAAAGTGATAGACGTTAAGTAAATGTCTGAAAATCAGGATTATAGCTTAGAAACGGTATGATAGTCGAATCAAACGGTTGAGATCGGGGGTCTCGAGCAGTCGATTACAGGACCTCGGGGTCGAGTTGGGTGGCCGACTCGGGGAAGTAGACGGGGAGATAAAAGTTATAAGAGCTATCATGATGGCTCTTTTAAGATCAATGATAGGCAATAAATGAAGAACAATAAATAGAACACAATAAATGTAAGCAATAAATGAAGTAATGAACTCAAGAGAGTGTGTTGTAGAGACTGTTCGTGTATTTCTTAATATTGGACCACACTTTAAAAAGTGGCTAGGATCCCCTTTATATGTGAGGGGAAAACCCCAACATGGTAAAAATACTTTATTACAAAGATATGGAGATGGGACGGCTAGCTGACGCTATGATTCGGGTCTGAACTTAGCCCGTTAGACTTTGTCAGCTCTAGTAATGTGCCTTGGGAACTGCCCACTTTTTCATCACTACCGTTGGTTTGTACTGCCCCATGGTCGAGCGTCGATAGCCCTCGAGGGTGAACCCCGACCATAATCTTGAACCTGTGAAATATGCTTACGAGTTGTCGCAACGATAGAAAATTGGCCCCTCCGATTTTACTGCATACATGGGTACTGGGTTTCTGCTTTACCTAAAGTTCGGCTAACGTAAAGTAAACAGAAAATTGCATACCTTGCTCTTTTCAAATTAGGACACCACTTACTTCGACCATCGATACTCCCAAATATAAGTAAAGTTGCTCGTCCGCTTTTGGAGAGTGAAGCAATGGCGGGCTCGAAAGATACCGCTTTAATTCTTCTAATGCCTGTTAGCATTCCGAGGTCCAAGTAAAATTGTTCTTCTTCTTAAGCACTGAGAAAAACTTGTGACTTCGATCCGAAGATCTCGAGAAGAATCGTCCTAAAGCGGCTATCCGTCCTGTTAACCTTTGTACGACCTTAACGCTGTCCACGACTCTGATTTCTTCGATTCCCTTGATTTTATCGGGGTTGATATCAATTGACACCATGAAGACGACGAACTTGCCTGAACCGACCCCGAATGTGCATTTCTCGGGGTTGAGCTTCATGTTGTATTTTCTCATTATGTCGAAGGTTTCGTGCAAATGTGTCAAATGGTCCTCTGCGCGTAGGGACTTAACTAGCATGTCATTGATTTAAACCTCCATTGATTTACCTATTTGTTCTTCGAACATTCGGTTTACTAGGCGTTGATAGGTAGCACCAGCAATTTTTAGCCCAAACGACATTACATTATAGCAATAAGTACCGTACCTAGTGATAAATGAAGTCTTTTCCTGATCCTCCGGGTTTATTGTATTTGGTTGTACCCAGAGGAAGCATCGAGAAAGCTGAGGATCTCGCGGCCGGCCGTGGCATCGATCATGCAATCGGTATTTGACAGGGGAAAAGAGTCATTAGGGCATGTTTTGTTTAAGTGTTTGTAGTCTACACACATTCTAGGTTTATTCCCCTTCTTGTGGACTACAACTACGTTTGCTAACCACTCGGGATATTTTAGTTCCCGGATGGATCCTAGTTTGAAAAGTTTGGTTACCTCGTCATCGATGAATGCATGCTTTACCTTGGACTGTGGCCTTCTCTTTTGCTTTACCGGTCTGAACTTCGGATCCAAACTCAATTAATTTAGTGGTGATCTATGGTGGGATCCCTATCATGTCAAGGTGGGACCAAGCAAAACAATCTATATTTTTAATAAGGAATTCTATGAGTTTTTCCCAGAGCTCGGGAGTTAACTCGTGCCCAGGTATACCTTTCGATCGGGTAGATGCTCGATCAGTATGACTTCTTCTAGCTCTTTGACTGTTGACTTCATGGCATCGAAATCATCGGGGACTACGAAGGTTCGAGGTTTCATGCAGTCGTCATCCTCGATAATTTCCTACTGATCTGATCTAATCGAAACCGGTGACTGTGGTTTCTATTTGACCTTATGCTTTTCCATCGATTCTGGTCCCTTTGTTGATGTTAGAGTCGATACTGGTATCACCTCATCGATTGCAAACATCTCTTTGGCTGCTTGTTGTTCACCGTACACCGTTTTGACTCCTCCCGTGTTGGGAATTTCAAGACTTGATGAAGCGTTGAAGGTACCGCCCTCACATTATGGATCCAAGGTCTCCCGGGCAGCACGTTGTATCTCATATCACCTTCGATTACATGGAACTTTGTTTCCTGGATAGTTCCAGCCACGTTCACTGGCAACATGATTTTCGCTTTGGTGGTTTCACTTGCCATGTTGAAATCGTTGAGCACTCGAGCTGCAGGCACGACTTGATCCTGAAGGCCGAGCTGCTTCATGACCTTGATTGAATAATATTTGCCGAGCTACCTGGATCAACCAACACACGTTTAACTTGAATTTTATTCATAAGGATAGACATTACCAGTGCGTCATTATGAAGCTATTCGATCCCTTCTGCATCCTCATCGTTAAAAGATAAAGTATCTTCTGGTATGTAGTCCGGGGTTGATTGTGACTTTTGTGCGTTGAAATGTCGGGCCCTGAGGGATATCGACCCCACCGACGATCATATGAAGCACGTGCTGCGGTTCCTCCTGTTCGTTTTTCCTATTTGCATCCCTGTCTCTGAAGTGATTTTTTTGATCGGTCACTCAAGAACTCTCGAAGATGACCTTCGTTTAATAAATGAGCTACCTCCCCCCTTAGTTGTCTATAGTCCTCGGTTTTGTGCCATGGGTTCCATGGTACTTGCACATTTGATTTGGGTTTCTTTTGGCTGGATCGGTCTGTAGGGGTCTGGGCCACCGAGTATCCTTGATTCGTCTAATTGTTGAGACAATACCTGAAGCAACGACACTGAAGTTTTATTGCAATAATTGTGGTGCTTCCTTAGGCTCGACATGTTTATCGAAGCCACTTTTACTCATGAGCCCTCGAGAATTTTGACCCCAATCATTCCTTCGATCATTTCGAACGGGATTACGTCTCGGTCCATTATTTCTACGATCTGCGGTACATGGTTGGTAGGGATCTATGTTCGGTTGGGGCTCTCTATCGATGTCTCATTGAATCCTACCTTTGGACCTATTTGGGTAAACGGAACCGGATAGAGCTCCCAAATGATCATCCTCGACTCTGATCTTTTATTGGTATCGATTATGCACATTGGCCCAGGTCACCGCTCAATTTATTTCTGCATTTTTAATGATATAAATATTCAATAATTATCCCTCATATTACTTTACAATGATTTAGTCATCCAAATTCATAATTTGAGTGTTCAAATATTCTGATTGTATTTTTACAATTACATCTGCATTTTTAAGACTATAAGTGCATATTTAGCAAAACTAACCCATACATATGCAACTACATTATCTATACAAAAAATAGTTTTTTTATATTTTTATAATGTTAAGTAATTATTTTAAATCACCTTCATGCATAAAAACCATTTTTATCATTTAGTTAGCTATTTTTACAAATTATTAATTGGGTATTTAAAAAATATCCCTTTAATTAGGTCTAAATTTGGACCTCCCAGCCCAATATAAATTAACCTAAGCCCAAACCACCCCAGTCCAAAACCAAATGACCTCTACCCGACCCAAATCCCCTTCTAATCGTGGTCGTTAATCTGTGAGATCAACGGTCCACAATCACCCTTTCCTTTTTTAACCCAAAACGACCCCCTAACCCTAGTCATTCTCCACAAACCGCCGCCCCTGAATCCCCATCTTCTCTCTTCTCTCTGAGACCACCCAAACCCTAGATGCGCTGTCACCCCTATACCACCCAAACCCCTTCAATTCCTAACCAAATATGGGATTATTTAGGGTTTTGCTACCTTATCAAACCTATTACTTCTGCTGGTTGTTCGATTCTCGTTGTATTCTGAGGAAACCTCGAAGGGGTTCGACTCAGAGTCGACCTAGGATTTTCGTTTCTTTATGAACACCGCCTTGTGTTCATCAACGTTTGTGAGTATCTTTGGTTTTGTGGCTGTGGTTAGATTTTCCTTTACCCCGCCCCTTTTCTCAAAACCCTCATCTTTTCAACGTGAATCAGTTCAGATCTTTTGTAGATCTGGAGTGATTTTGAGTTGATCCAGTAGTTTTCTTTTAAAAAAATCTCTTGTTCTCTTCATTGTTAATCAATTTTGATATCCCTCCAGATTAGGATTTTGCTTCCTTATTATTTGCTTGTTCGGATCTCTTTGGACCTGAAAAGATTTCGAGTTCCTACAGCATTTTTCCTTAGAGATTTTATGTTTTCCCTATTGTTAATCGATCCTAATGTTCTCTAAGAACTAGGCTTTCACTTCGTCTATTTCTGCGAAACATTTCTAAAAATTCTTATGTGTTTGATTATCTTTTTCCACTGATTCTGTCAGGACTGAATTCCAGTTTTTTGTTTGATTGATTATTTCATTACTCGCCTCAATATTTGCCCGTTATTCTTGAGTAATTGATTGATTAACTAAACTGTTAGGGTTTGAAATTTGCTTTGTTTACCGAGCTGATTACTTCCTGTAATTTTGTCTACTTTCCTTATTCTGGGATTCCTAATTGGTACTACTTGCCTTAATTGTTCCTATTAAGCTTAATTTATGGGCTGGCTGTACCAACCCCTAAATTGATCTCTATTTACTTGTGGTACCTTAGTTGTGACTAATTGCCCTGTTACTTGCCGGATTTTTGGTGTTATGACTCTAATTGGCTATCAGACTTACCACTTACCTTATTTAGACCTGAATTCCGAGTTATATTGGATACTATCCCATGATTTTTGCCTATTGATTGGCCTTGTCATGCCTAATTGATTGACTGATTGTTGTCTTTGCCTTATTTGCTAACCTGTCACTCCCCGAACCTGGGCCTGGACGTTACACGGCACTCGGTGCCTAACTATATGTGACCGAGCGAACCAACTGGTTGGCTGAATCAACGCGTGATATCATAACATACTGAATGCGAAAGATAAACAAACACATGCTGATATACTGAAAGTCTGGATGATATAAATCAAAGTGCGGAAATACCGAAACAAGTCTGAAACATATATGTAGCCAATATTGCTTAACATGAAAAGCTTGAGACTCTGTCTAACTGTTACTCTAGTCTATTAAGCCTTTAATGAAGTACTAAATACACTGACTGTAAAACTGAAAGACCGTAAAGTAGTGATAATGCCCCGAAAGAACTGGGGATCACCAAACAGCTGGTACGAGAAACCTAGCGCTCTGAATCATCAACCTGTAAATCATTACCTGCATCGTGAGATGCAGGCCCCGGGCAAAAGGGAGGTCAGTACATTTGAATTGCACTGGTATGTAAAGCAACTAAAGAAAGAATTACAAATGATGAAACTGAAACTAAGCTGATAACTGAGAATTTATATTTGGTATTGAAATGATACTATTGAAATAGAAACTGAAATGATAACTGATAACTGATAACTGATAACTGAACTGATAACTGATAACTGAACTGATAGCTAGTAACTAAAATGATAACTGATAGCTGTGCTGAACAAAGGAAGTAAGGATATGAATACTCCCTGTTCTGAATGATGAACAACCTATTTATCGGAATAAGCTACAGCCTCGGGCCCAATATATATGTGCACAAGCTACGGCCTCAGGCCCAAGTATACGTATACATAACTACGCTCTCAGGCCCAAAAATGCATAAAGCATAAACTACGGCCTCAGGCCCAAATATGCATAAAGCATAAACTACGACCTCAGGCCCAAACATGCATAAAGCATAAACTACGTCCTCAGGCCCAAGTATGCATAAAGAATATAAACTAGGGCCTCAAGCCCAAATACAGTTGTTCAACATTCAGGAACTGAGAATCAAACTGCAATACATGATAGTGAAATACTGAATCACACTAAGTTACATGATACTGGAATACTGGATCACGTTGAGTTACATAATACTGGAATACTGAATAGGACAAAACTGAGACATGTATTATTGAACTGATTAGGAACACTGAAACTTCAATTGTTTATGGCATACTGAGTAACCTATATTAAGACTCGGGGGCATCAAACTCAAGTCTATATTGAATACGCACTGAGCTCACAACGTTCAGAATGAAAGTGGTGAACGAGTTGTGAAGCTAGAGAATAGAAGTTCTATAACTATTCAAGGAACTAGGCTTAACTATATTCCTAAGGCAATTGGTAACGTCGTAAAAGAAACGTAGTGTAGGGAGAATCATTAAAATTCCCAAACATAGAGAGTTAGCCTCACATACCTTAACTTCCTGCTCTTGAGCGTAATACAACGTTTGTCAACCCTTTCAACTTCAATCTATAGCACTACAAGTCAAAGGGATTCCATATTACCATTGATGCTCATGTTTTGGTCACTTAAGCATCTTATCAAACACTTGGTGAAAATAAAGCTTCATAGTCCTTATTAATGGTGTCTCTAAACCCAATCACCCATTATCTTGTTCCTAGATAAATTCTAAAGTCTCGAATAGTTATAATCAACATTATTCTTTATCACTCATAAGGTAAACAACACCCTTAACCAATAATCAACAATCAACACCCCAAACCTATAATCGTTCATGCTTTTCCATTAAACCCATCAACTCATATCTCATGAACTAGGGTTTATAATCATTAAACCAGTGCTAGAATCAATTAGAGGGTGAAGACATTACCTTTTTGAAGTTCAAACACTTCGAATTCGAGTTCTAGGCTTCCTTCTCTCGACAATGATGTCTCAATCGAATATCTAATGATACGGAGGGTTTACCCATGTTAATAAGATGTTGGAAAATTGAAATTACCTTAGAATCACCTTTAGAACTTACCTTGGATGGTGGAGGGACTTTTAAGGAGTTAGGTTTTTGAGAGTTCCCCTTTCAAGAGCAAGTTTTTGTGTTTTAGAGCTGTTGGGGACGAAGTAGGGCTTTAAAATGACCCCCCATGAGCGCCCCCGCGCACCTGGTAGGCTTGACCGTGCTCCTGACCATGCAAAATGGCGGTAACACTACCTCAGAAGGAGCGCCGCCGCGCTCGGGGCACGCTAAGGGCGCGCGTATTGCTTACTATTCTGTAAAACGTGCATAACATTTTTCACAGAGATCCATTCGGGCTCCATTATATATTGTTGGAAAGCTATTTCAAAGGCCTACAACTTTCATGCATTGAGCTTTTCCAAATTCCTTACAGCTTTTCACATAACCCTGCTGGAAGATAGACCTTCTGCAAACTTAGTCGATTTTGTCAAATCTTATGCACCTCACCTTCCATCTTGATTTTGAAACATCTATTTTCACCCATACTCATCCCGCTAGGACTACATATGTCTCAAATATCATATTAATACCCATTTAACATATCCACACCTAGTCCGAATGTACGGGGTGTTACATTATCTCCCCCTTGGGATCATTCGTCCTCGAATGATTGTCCTGACTGTAACTTCTGCTAACTCCGGATCTTAAACGGGTATGGTGGAATCATGAAATTTCATTAACATTTGCATACTAAACTCAATGGATACATGATTACTGAATTGTTGAGATACTGAACTGAATGACTACTGCATTGACTGAATATTGGTCCGTCATGGATACATGAATACTAAACTAACATAGGTATAAGAATATTGAACTGGCACGAATAATTGAGTATTGAACTAACATCAATATCTGAATACTAAACTGGCATGCATATCTGAGTATTGAACTGACATGAGTATCTGAGTACTGAACTGACATGAGTATCTGAGTACTGAACTGACATGAGTATCTAAGTACTGGAAACATGAATGTTATAACATGACACGTGAAACGGTGGCTGTATAGCCACAAATTCTGGTGGCAACTCCAACTTATAAGCTAATTGACCGATCCTTTGCAAGATTCTATATGGCCTAATATAGCAGGGACTATGCTTCCCCTTCTTCCCAAATCTCATAACCCCTTTCATAGGTGAAACTTTTAGAAACACCCAATCATCAACTTGAAACTCTAGGTCTCTATGTCGCACGTTCGAATAGGACTTTTGGCGGCTCAGAGTCGTCTTCAAACGCTCTTGAATCAACTTAACTTTCTTTATAGTCTGTTAGACCAAATTTGGTCCCAACAACTCCTCTTCACCAACTTTGAACCAACCAATTGGAGATCTACACCTACGCGCATACAGAGTCTCTCACAGTGCTATCTTGATACTAGAATGGTAGGTTATTATTAGCAAGGTCAATGAGAGGTATGTGATCATCCCAATTACTTTTAACATCAAGGACATATCCTCAATTTTTTGAATAATGCACTCTGCCTGGCCATCTTTCTGAGGATGAAAAACTTGTTCCTAATCCTTTATGAAAGAACTTATAAATGTTCATTTTAAACTGAGCACCACAGTCTGAAATGACGGACAACGGAGTTCCATGCAATCAGACAATTTCCTGAATGTATAACTTGGTATAATCTTCTACCGAATCTGTAGTCTTTACTGGCAAGAAATGTGCTGGCTTGGTAAGTCGATTTATAATCACCCAATCAAATGATGCTTTCAAGATGATCAAGATAATCCTGTTATAAACTCCATATTTACCATCTCCACTCAAAACATGTGTATTCTGTGATAAAACACTAGGCTTTTTGCTGCTCGACTTTCACTTGCTAATAACTTGGACACTTGGCCACAAAGTCTGAAACGTTGTTTTTCATGTTGTTCAACCAATAAATCTCCTTGGTCATGATGCGTATTTGGGGAACCTGGATGGAAAGAATACCAGAAATTATAGGCTTCTAACATGACTTCCCTTTTTAAGTCCATCTATGTCTGGAACACACAATCTGTCTTGGTACCTCAAAGTACCATCATCTCCCCCTTATTCAAAAGCCATTGTTTTATACTTTTGAATCTCCTCTTNCACTTTAGATCCCCTGTGCTTTATGTTCCGAATCAGCATGTTTACTGCTATTCAATTAAACCTATGTGTTTCCTATGTAATCAGCATGTTCACTTTCTGTTTAACCTATGTGTTTCCTTGTAATCAGCCTGTCTACTTATGTTTAATCAAACCTATGTGTTTCCCGCTTTCAGCATGTTTACATGTTTGCTTATATGTAAATTAGATCCATGTCTACTTGTTTCTCAACTGGCATGTTTCCTGCCCCATTTTAACTGTTCACCCCCTAACAGACTAATAATTTCCATGCTCCCAATCCCTACTACCCCTTTGTATATGACTGTCTGATTACTAATCTGACCCCAGCATGCCATTTCTTTATTTAATACCTGTCTATATACCCACCTAGTAACAACTAGTAAACTAAGTTGAAACTTTGCTTGAAGTGATCCTGTTTCTATCTACTGTTGGATTGCTGGAATTTTTTCTAAGTGTTGAATGACTCTGTTTGCTCCTTACCTCTTGAAAATCCAAAACTATTTTCTTAAAACTATCACCTGTTTTTAACTCCTATTCTTAGAAGACCTAGGGTCCGGCCCCTCCAGTGTGAGCATTCCTTAGGAGTCCATAAGACTCCTCTGAAGTTTGACACACTGGGCTGGCTCTCCAAAACTTGCTCATAAAAGGTTTCTTTAAAAAGTTTTCTGGTGTGAGCATTGCCCGGGGTCCCCGAGGCCCTTGGGAACTTTGACACACCAGGATACCATTGGGTGCACTATGAGAATATTGGCATGTTCATACTTGGTTGAAGACCGGGTTTTCCAGTTATACCTTTTTGGGCCTATCCAGGCTCCCTATAGTTTAGCAGTATCATTTCTGTAATTCAATCATCTTCGGTCTGTAATAGCAATTCTTGTAAAACAAATATTGGGGATATTAGTAAAATGGGAGGGACTTTTATATATATTTTGTGGGGAAATCGGGTAGAAATCCTGCTCTTAGGACTGTTATGATTATCTACCTGCATTAGAAACCATGCCTATAGGTTGTTGTATGTATTAGAAGACATGCTTATAGGTTCATCATGTTATTCGCTCTAAATTTTTATTTATGCTGTTCACATCCGCGCTAGAAATCCTGCCTCTTGGTTGTTGCGAATTCAGCCTTAACAATCATGTTCATAAATTCTCCTATGTGCATTGGAAACCATGTTATAGGACTTTTATTGCACTCACTTTGATATCATACCTGCAGTCAAATCGTATGAAAAATCAGTTTCTTCAGTAGCAATCATATCTCTAGGAAATAAAGATAAAAGCAATCCCAACACTTAGATATCATACTTATATATAAAATTAGTTCTGCAACGTTTGTTATTATTTCGAGCGCCTAGACAGCATGCCTATAGGACCAATGGAACCAAATTGCCTGCTTAAAATCGTTTATTGGTTTATTGCAGTTCTGATTAACGATTAGATATCATGTTCATAGGCCATCTCTGATCCACGCCTAGGCAAGCTTGTAGGGCGACTAAAATCTTGAAATTATAAAATTGTGCTTTGTTCAACTGTTTGTAAACTGCCCAGGTTTAGTTAGTCTTAAAATCAGTAGGCAACTGATTAAGTACCTTCTGCCTCGCTTTGATGAAAACACTGCATATGTTCTGCTTTGTGCTCACCTAGATATCCTGCTATAGGACTTTTAAAGTGTCTGGAATACTGTTGTTTGAGACGTGCAATTGCCTACTTATTTGTGGAGGTAAATGTGGGCCATTAACTGTTCCGTTATCTGACAGTCCTATTTGTTTTGCTTGTCGCTTAGATTTTCTCCTTTTAAACACTATAGGAGAGTCTAGATCCACCTTAACTAGAAGTCCTAAACACCTCTAGGACCCTAAGTAAGGGACGGGTAATGCACGCATAGAGTACGTTTAATTAGAATCGCTTATATAACCATTAAGGGGAGGGCAATAGGGTAGTAAAGGATATGATGACCTGTGCGCTAATGCTATGTGTAGCACCCCAACATGGGGATGATTACCAAGTATTGCACAGAAGTGATCCTATAGGCTAAAAAACCTAGGACCCCTTTTACCCCTTATTTTAAACATAATACTTATTTGTCTAAACTGCTTTGTTTGCTTATAAGACTAATTCACCTAATTCGAGTTTGGCTGGGACCCACCGTTATGGACCTCGAGGGGAGCCTAACACCTCCCCTCAAGGTTATTTCGAGCCCTTACCCAATCTCTGGTAATGCAAATCGGTTTATGAGTTATTTGCTTCAGGTGCCCTAATGCACCTTAAATCCGTTAGGTGGCGACTCTTCAAATCCATACCCAATTCCCAAAAGGAGAATGAGTTGTTCCCAAGAATGTCGAAACTCAGACTCCGCGAGGAAAAAGGGGGCACGAAAGCATGGCAACTATGCTGGGGATATTTTAGGCTCTTACCATAACAAACTTGTTTTTGTGAATTAGTCTTAAACATGCTTTATCCTGTTAATACATGTGCACCATTTCCCTTCCCCCCTATTTGAATTAATTGTCGTTTTTAGCATTTATAATTTCCTTTACTATAGAAACTGACTTGTCTCTTTGTTTTCTTTCTTAACCGTCTTTCAATTATTAAATGCCGCATTTATCATTCTCAAACGTGCAAATACATGAATTTATTGTTGCATAAATCATGCTCAACATCATATTCTACTCGTGCGTAATCAATCTTATAGCAACGCTTGATGAGTGTTTGCGCTCTTCCTATATATATCACCCATTAAATGTGGAAAGGCGTATTTGCAGTAAAACTATTTCATCAGCGGTGTAGTCGAAGGTTCCCTGCTTTTCCCTCTCAAGTTGTCCAATTGAGGGTACCGGTCTAGACCTCTATAGAAACCTTACTCTGATTAATTGTACATGCATCATGCTCAAACCTAGCCGGGTTAATATGTTGTCCACATAATAACCCTTTAAGACAAGCCTTGTCCAAAAGTCCATCGGGTTTTCCATAATCCCAACGGACGCAACCACGATTGTGTGCATTACTTTTGGAGAAATAAGTGCCAATATGCAAATCATTTTTATATAAATAGTCGGATCTGGAAGGGGAAAGGGCCTAACATATTTGTTTTGAAGAAAATGAGGCATGAAGTCCCCAGGTTCGGCATGGTCCGTAATATACCACCATTGTTGCTAGATTGGTGGGAGGATCTTCCGATTGCTAGAATACTAAAGGAAGTGAAGAAGGACATTTAGAAATAGCATACCTACTGTGAACCTGTGCGAACTGGGGGATCTGATCTACAAGAGCATCCAGCCTGGAGAAGGTCCTTCTGGGACCAAGTAGATTAGGTTTACTTGCTTTTCAAATGTAATAAGGCCAAGTGCCATTAGTGACTTATCTTATTTAGTGTCGTTTTGGGTCGTCTATCTTTACATTAAGGAAATGAGGCAATTATTGGCACTGAATTTCTCCAAATCTATTTGTCGCTAGGCCTACCTCGGGCACAACGAGGCTCCCATATTAGGACGCGAATTTACATTCCCGCAATATGTGTTTAAATATTGCAAACTTTTCAGAATCCTTACTAACTTGTTTACCTTTTATTTTTTCTTTATTTTTTATTATTCCCATCCCCTAGGGTTAGTTCGCACATACTGGCATCATCAGCATACCACACCAGGTCTAGAGGCCCTCCACCTCCTCCTCCTCCTAGTAATACGAAAAGTAGAGGGAGATCTATGATGGATGACTTGAGTGGCATTCGAAAGGAAAATGTCGAGAACATCGAAACATCAGATGGATGAAGCACTCAGGCCCAGAATGAGTTGGTTCTACGATTAGAGCGGAAAATACTGGAGTTACAAGAAGAACTTCAGCAGGTCCGCAACCTAGCAAACCTCTCTCTCACTATAAACGTCCCAGACGTTAACCAGCAAAATGCTCAAAACCCAGCACCTCCTCAAACTACGCCAAACCAACATCCACAAAATCCTCCCGCACCCTATCAGTATGCAGCTCCACCTCAAAACCCCAATCCTTTACCGATACCGACTCCTCCACAACACCACCATCAACCAACCCAGTACCCACAAACCACTACCTATCATACTCCTCAGAACACACCACAACCTATTCCCGATCCTCAAAACTCGACCAACGACCACCACTACTCACAAATCCCTGGCACTCACCAAAACAATCCCATATACGTGGAAACCATACCTCACTCCACTCAACCAATCTCCTATACACCAAAATCCGTTGAGAAGGACCTGCTCATCAAGAACATAGCCGAGGATCTCAAGAAATTGACAAGCCGAGTTTAGGGTGTTGAAGGAGGTAAAGGGATAGATGTTTTTAACTACCAGGATTTATGCATACAACCAGATGTGGATTTGCCGGAGGGTTACAAACATCCCAAGTTCGAAATGTTTGATGGAACAGGTGATCCCAAGGTTCATCTGAGAACTTATTGTGGCAAGCTCGTGGGGGTTGGAAAGGACGAAAGGATCCGAATGAAGCTCTTCATGACAAGTCTTACCGGAGATGCCCTGTCCTGGTACATATGCCAGAACCCTAAGAAGTGGGCCAATTGGGTGAGCATGGCATCAGAATTTATGGATCGGTTCAGGTTTAATACAGAAAATGCACCGGATGTCTTCTATATACAGAACTTAAAGAAGAAGCCAACTGAGACTTTCCGCGAGTATGCTACTCGGTGGAGGTCGGAAGCAGCCTAGGTCAGACCAGCACTAGAAGAAGAACAAATGAATAAGTTCTTTGTCAAGGCACAAGACCTACAATATTATGAAAGGCTAATGGTCATTAGGAACCACAAGTTCTCTGATATCATCAAACTCGGAGAAAGGATTGAAGAGGGTATCAAAAACGGGATGGTGACAAATTTTGAGGCACTGCAGGCCACGAACAAAGCATTACAATCAGGGGGCATATCAAAGAAGAAAGAAGTAGGTGCAGTAATGGTAGCCCAAGGCCCAAAATCTCCGCTCACATACCTAACACCTCCACCCACATACCAACCTTCACCTCCCAGATATTCCCAACCAGCCAGCCTACTATCATTCACCTTCAACTCGTCCAAATTACCAGAAACCCCGACCTAACTCTTCCGCAAACCACCCAAACAATACACCGCTATTGCTGAACCCATCAACCAGTTGTACGAAAGATTAAAAGCTGCTACTTATGTCACCCCTATTCCTGTTGTGGCAATGGAGAATTCATCTCAATGGGTCAACCCAAATAAAACCTGTGCATATCATTCTGGTATGAAGGGGTACACCATTGACGAGTGTCGGACATTGAAAGATAAGATCCAGACATTGATTGATAACAAGGCCATACAAGCGAAAGAAGCTGTACCCAACGTCCGCAACAATCCTCTTCCACATCATAGAGGTGATGGAGTACATGTGATAGAGACGGGCGAAGAATGGGATCCTGAGGGATCAATCGGGCTCATTCGGGAAGGCGATGACTTTAAGCCCGCAGTCACAGTCAATCCTATTGTGGTACAGATACAATCGTCAGTCGAAGTTGAGGTAACTGCATCGGGCCCATTTAAGGTAGAGGTAGAACCACCTGCAGCCACACCCGTTCCATTTGAGGTAGAAGTTGCCGCACCCTTCACAGTGACAGTACCAACCACACCTCCTTTCAATTCCAACGCCATACTGTGGGACTATGTTGCGGAAGCCAGGCAAAAGGGAAAAGCAAAGATGAAAGAATCTGATGCCGTACAAGGAATGACCAGAACGGGAAGGATCTATACACCCGAACATTTGGGAGGATCGAGTAAGGAGGCTGCTACTAAGCAACCTGTTATTGAAACTGGACCAGACGATCTCTAGAGGAAAGTACAAGCGAGGGAATACTCAGTCGTCGATCATTTAAACAAAACTCCCGCCCAGATATCCATCCTGTCGCTATTGCAAAATTTAGAAACACGTAGGACTACTCTGATGAAGGTGTTAAATGAGGCTTACATGCCCAACAACATCACCAGTAGAGAAATGGCCAACATGGTAGGGCAAGTGCTGGAGAGTCATAAGATCACTTTCCATGAGGATGAACTACCGCCCGAAGGGTTAAGTCACAACAGGGCACTACATATCACGGTACAGTTTAAAGACAAATTCGTTGCCATGGTTTTATTAGATGGGGGTTCAAGCCTCAATATTTGTCCGTTGACTACTCTGAATAGATCGGGCAAAGATTTCCATGAGATACGGGCGGGAAGTATGAACGTGAAAGCCTTTGATGGGTCTCAAAGGGCCACGATTGGGGAGATTAACCTTTGCCAAGCCAACTTTGTCCGATGTTGAGTTCCAAGTACTAGACATATCAGCTACATACAATCTTCTATTGGGTCTCCCTAGGATACATGCCGCTGGAGCTGTGGCTTCCATGCTGCATCAGGCCGTGAAGTTCGAGTGGAACCACTAGGAAGTAGTCATTCACGGAGATGGAAGTAACCCCATTTACACTATTCAAACTATCCCGGTCATCGAGAATAGAAGAAGGCTGGGTGGAGAAACTTATCACCACATCGAACATGTCAACGCAATTGAGAAAGACAAGTGGTGGAGTGACAAAATAGAAAGCATACTGGCATGGTCTGGGTACAAACCTGGCGAAGGACTGGGGAAGGATCTCCAGGGCATTACTAAGCCGATACAGCTGAAACGTCATTGCACAACTTTCGGGTTGGGGTACCCGTATACATGGCAGGAGTATAATGACTGGTCGCCACCATGGCATGGTCCTTATTACCCTCTCGAGCAACCAGTGCCACATCTGGGTCAGACTTTTCATCAGGCCGATCCAATATAGGGGACTGCAGAAGAAGAAGCTTTAGCTGGGCTGAGAAACTTGTTCCTGGAAGACGAGGATATAGATTGCAGTGCGGATAATTGAGGAGGAGGAGAAAGAAGTCCTCACCATTCAGACTGTGAAGAAGGGAGCTGTTCTCAGAAATTGGACTGCCACACCATCCCGGGCCCGTCGAGTCCCTGGGTAGCTTGGCATTTAGCCTAATTTATTTCTATAGCCATGCTAGGCATTTCATATGTTTTCAGCAATTTTGTTTTAGAGACGCATTTTGTTTCAAAATAATTGCTCGATTCATCGAGCCGCACCTGTTTTGGGGTATTTTCAAAATTTAATCAATGCATTGCTATTTATTATTCATTATTATCTTTCATATTTTCTTTCTACAGCGTTATTATTACTTTTTCTGACGAACCGATGATTGTGACATGTAACGAGATAACGCAACATAAGGATAGTGACTCAGAAGAAGAAGATGAAATACCTGACGAAATTGTCAGGGAGGTTGAGAACTTTGAGAATAAACCTAAATCCAACCTGGACGAGACGCCGAAACTGTCGAGGAGACTCGCATAAGCATTCACTTATCACCGTCGGAGAAGGAAGAGTACATTCGTTTCTTGAAGGAATATGATGATATCTTTGCATGGTCATATGATGACATGACCGGTCTGAGCACATCCATAGTGGCTCAGAAGTTGCCTACCAAGCCAATGTGTCCGCAGTAAAGCAGAAACTCAGAAAGTTCAAACCAGACATGAGCCTGAAAATCAAGGAGGAAGTCACTAAGCAAATCAAAGCTAAGGTTCTCAGGGTAGTTGAGTACCCAACCTGGCTAGCTAACGTTGTACCAGTTCCGAAGAAAGATGGGAAAGTCAGAGTGTGTGTTGACTATCAAGATTTAAACAGAGCAAGTCCCAAGGACGACTTTCCACTGCCAAATATACACATCCTGATCGACAATTGCGCCAAGAATGAATTCCAATCCTTTGTGGATTGCTTCGCGGGTTATCACCAAATCCGGATGGATGAAGAAGACGCAGAGAAAACAACTTTCATCACACCGTGGGGAGTATACTGCTACAAGATGATGCCATTCGGTCTAAAAAATGCTGGGGCTACTTACATGAGAGCCATGTCAACCATCTTCCATGATATGATACACAAGGAAATAGAGGTGTATGTTGACGACGTCATCATCGAATCCAAGAGGGTCGCGGATCACATAGCGGATTTGAGAAAATTCTTTGACGGGCTAAGGAGGTACAATCTGAAGTTGAACCCCGCAAAATGTGCATTCGGGGTTCCCGCAGGAAAGCTGCTGGGATTTATTGTCAGCCGCCGAGGAATCGAGTTGGACCCGTCCAAAGTTAAGGCTATTCAAGAGTTACCACCACCAGAGAGCAAGAAGGATGTGATGAGATTCTAGGACGCCTCAACTACACCAGTTGCTTCATAGCACAATCCAAAGTAATATGTGAACCCATCTTCAAAATGTTGAGGAAAGACGCTGAGATGAGTTGGACCAAAGATTGTAAGAAGGCTTTTTACAAAATCAAGGAATACCTGTCCAAACCACCAGTCCTAGTCCCGCCAGAACCTGGGAGACCATTGCTACTCTATCTGTCCGTATTGGATGGAGCTTTCATAAGTGTTTTGGGACCACATGACGAGACAGGAAGAAAGGAGCAAGCCATATACTACTTGAATATGAAGTTCACACCTTACGAAGCACGATACTCTCTGTTGGAGCGCACTTGCTGTGCTTTGACCTAGACAGCTCAGAAATTGAGGCATTACTTCTGTGCCTATACCACGTACCTTATTTCCAGGATGGACCCTCTGAACTACATCTTTCAGAAGCCAATGCCGACCGGGAAGTTAGCTAAATGGCAGATACCGTTAAGTGAGTTCGACATCATCTATGTAACTCAAAAGGTAGTCAAAGGGCAAGCATTGGCAGACCATCTTGCTGAGAATCTCGTGGGAGGAGAATAAGAACCCTTGAAAACGTATTTCCTGATGAAGAAGTATCCTTCGTAGGAGAGGACATTGCTGAAGCTTACGACGGTTGGAGAATGTTCTTCGATGGAGCTGCAAACTTCAAAGGCGTGGGCATTGGAGCAGTGTTGGTATCAGAAACAGGTCAATATTACCCTGTATCTGCGAAGCATAGGTTTCCATGCACCAATAACATGGAAAAATATGAAGCTTGCATCATGGGGCTCAATCTGGCCATCGATATGAATATACAAGAGCTGCTGGTAATTGGTGATTCAGATCTTCTGGTACACCAAGTTCAGAGAGAATGGGCTACGAAGAACACCAAGATACTGCCATACTTGTATCATGTGCAGGAGTTAATGAAGAGATTCACAAAGATAGAATTCAAACAGGTGCCCAGAATTCAAAATGAGTTCGCAGACGCACTAGCCACATTATCATCAGTGATACAACATCCAGACAAGAATTTTATCGATCCCATTACGGTGAAAATCCATAACCAGCCAGCTTACTGTGCTCATGTTGAGGAAGAAACAGATGGAAAATCTTGGTTCCACGACATCAAAGAATATTTGGCAAGAGGAGAATATCCAGAGCAAGCAAACCATATCAGAAACGCACTCTGCTGAGGCTATCCAATCACTTCTTCCAAAGCGGAGGGACCTGTATAGAATAACTCCTGATCTGGGGTTGTTAAGGTGTGTTGACGCAAAGGAAGCTTCCAAATTGCTCGAGGAGATACATGTCGGAACTTGCGGACAACATATGAATGGTTTTGTCCTGGCCAAGAAAATACTCAGAGATGGATACTTTTGGATGACCATGGAAACAGATTGCATTCGGTACATACAAAAATGCCACCAGTGCCTGGTACATGCAGACATGATAAAGGTACCACCAAGCGAGCTCAATGCAACAAGTGCACCTTGGCCTTTTGCTGCCTGAGGAATGGATGTCATCGGTCCAAATGAGCCCACCTCTTCTAACGGGCACCGGTTCATTTTAGTGGCTATTGACTACTTCACGAAATGGGTAGAAGCTGCATCTTACAAGGTTGTAACCAAGAAAGTCATCGCAGACTTTGTCAAGGATCGTATTGTTTGCCGATTCGGAGTGCCCGAGTCCATTATCACTGATAACGCCGCCAATCTCAACAGTGATCTGATGAAAGCCATGTGTGAAACCTTCAAAATCAAGCACAAAAATTCCACACCATACAGACCTCAAATGAATGGAGCTGTGGAATCTGCTAACAGAAACATCAAGAAGATACTAGGGAAGATGGTAGAAAACCACAAACAATGGCATGAGAAGTTACCATTTGCCCTATTGGGGTACCGCACTACGGTCCGCACATCAACCGGGGCAACCCCCTATTTACTGGTTTATGGTACCGAAGCTGTCATTCCAGCCGAGGTAGAAATTCCCTCTTTAAGGATCATACAGGAAGCCGAACTCAGCGATGCAGAATGGATAAGGAGCCGCTATGAGCAACTAGCCCTCATAGACGGAAAAAGAATGAATGCAGTATGTCACGGTCAGCTTTATCAGAACAGAATATCCAGAGCTTTCAACAAAAGGGTCAGACCAAGGCAATTCGCACCAGGACAGTTGGTGCTGAAAAAGATATTCCCACATCAAGATGAAGTGAAAGGGAAATTCTCTCCTAACTAGCAAGGTCCTTACATGGTTTACAGGGTGCTAACAGGAGGAGCACTCATACTTGCAGAAATGGACGGAGAAGTTTGGCCGAAACCAATCAATTCGGACGCAGTCAAGAGATACTATGTTTAAATTGTTTACACTCCTTCATATGATGTAATTGAACTACGCTTGACCTGATTCCCGTATAAGAGGGGATACGTAGGGAGCCCTATGGGTTCGATCATATCATAATAAAATCATCATTTTCCCTCAGAACCAGAAAGCGGGGCAGAATTTTGAGGAGGACCCTCAAAATTCTGGAGCAAGTCCAGCTAATGCCTTCATATGCCAGACAGTCAGAAATTGGTTAAGAAACTGGGGCAGAATTTTGAGAAGTTCAGCAAGCTTCGTTGCACACAAAACAGCCGAAGGATCATTTACCAAACTAGGGCAGAATTTTGAGAAGGACCCTCAAAATTCTAATACGAGAAAGCTGCAATGTCTTTGAAATGTGTTACACTCATTAGTTCATCTAAAATTACTTGATATTTCATTATATTTTCTAAAATAACTCTATTTTCATCAATAGGTGCATATTTTCGAAAACTCTATTTCCATGACAACCAGGTGTTACCCAGGGGAACTCAAACAGGGCCTCCAGAACAGAGCAAAGCACAGCCAGCAGACAAAGGCACGAACCAACCTCCCCTTACAAAACTCACGATTTTTCTTTGGGTGCTGGCATAGTGGACATAACAGGAGCATCCGCAAATATACACGCAACAAAATCACTATCAATCGGGCGACCAGACACAAATATATCTCCAGCTAAGGCACATTCTACTCCTATTTGCTACTTGTTCACTGCATAAGGCTAAGAATTGCCTTCTCTTTGAATGAGACTAAGACTTGTCTCAAATTTTGCATGAGGCTAAGCCCTGCCTCCACATCTGCGTAAGGCTAAGCACTGCCTTCTCCTTGCATGAGACTAAGTCCTGTCTCAAGTATTGCATGAGGCTAAGCCCTGCCTTTAAATTTGCATAAGGCTAAGCATTGCCTTCTCTTTGCATGAGACTATGCCCTATCTCAAATCTTGCATGAGGCTAAGCCCTGCCTCCACATCTGCATAAGGCTAAGCACTGCTTTCTCTTTGCATGAGACTATGTCCTGTCTCAAATATTGCATGAGGCTAAGCCCTGCCTACGTATTTGCATAAGGCTAAGCATTGCCTTCTCTTTGCATGAGACTAAGCCTTGTCTCAAGTCTTGCATGAGGCTAAGCCCTGCCTCCATATTTGCATAAGGCTAAGCATTGCCTTCTCGTTGCATGAGACTAAGCTCTGTCTCAATTCTTGCACGAGGCTAAGCCGTGCCTCCCTATTTGCATAAGGCTAAGCATGGCCTTCTCTTTGCGTGAGACTAAGCCCTGTCTGAAGTCTTGCATGAGGCTAAGCCCTGCCTCCATATTTGCACAAGGCTAAGCACTGCCTTCTGTTTGCATGAGACTAAGTCCCGTCTCAAATATTGCATGAGGCTAAGCCCTTCCTCCATATCTGCATAAGGCTAAGCACTGCCTTATCTTTGCATGAGACTAAGCCTTGTCTCCAGTCCTGCATAAGGCTAAGCCCTGCCTCCATATTTGTATATGGATAAGCACTGCCTTCTCTTTGCATGAGACTAAGCCCTATCTCAGATATTGCATGAGGCTAGGCCCTGCCTCCATATTTGCATAAGGCTAAGCACTGCCTTCTCACGCGATCAAGCGTTGTCCCTCCCTACATAAATGTTACTCTATTCTAAACTTGGCACTGTCTTCTTCTCTTAGGCTAAGCTCTGCCCCCAAACTCCGCACAAGACTAAGCTCTGTCTTGCCATCGCTTTCAGTATCATATCTCTGCACTTCATGGGCTGACATATGGCCAACTAGTCCAAAGGCATCATAGTCCAAAGGCATCATCCTCATAGCCTGAAGACACCATGTCATAGCCTGAGGATCTCTCAATACTTACACATCATTATTCAAAGGCGTCATGGTTCAGAGGCACCGTCCTCATGGCCCCAGAACATCATTTCATGGCCTGCGAATCTCCTATCTCATAATTCATGGCCCGGGACATCATAGTCTAAGGACGTCATCTGCACTGTCCAAAGACAATCTTTCATGGTCCAAAGGGAATTTGCATTACGTTTAAATTCTCACAGTAATCTATATACTTGCATGCATCGTATTTTGAGGTTTGCAAGTAATCAAGGAGGTAACCGTTCTTCAAACAGGAGCAACTTTCGCTCCGGTTTCCGCTCATACCATTTTCACTTTGCCATTAAAACCGATTCCCATCAATTACCCACCTTAGTTTGTGACCATTCAGATATCTGCCCTATAATACATCCGTTACACTCCAAACTCACAATCAAAACTCCATCCGACATTACCCTTCACAAAAGCCATCGGCTTCATTCACCGTTGGGTCTAGAACTACACATGGCCTGATTCCTATAAAACCAAGGATATGTGGGCAACTCAGAGACCAGGGTTCGGCCTCCATTTTTTCAAAACACCCATTCGGTCAAAATCGTTCATCATTTCTTTACCCGAAAACTATTTCATCCTTCCCGGGTAAAGAGGGGCAGCTGTTGATACCCAGTTTTTCCCTTATATATTTTAAAATGTGCATACACACTTTCAAAATACTTTACATGCATTTACAAACACGCACAAGTGTTTTTACAATTTTTTCTATAATTTTTAAAGGCCCTAAATCCATTTATTTCTGCATTTTTAATTATATAAATATTCAATAATTATCCCTCATATTACTTTACAATGATTTAGTCATCCAAATTCATCATTTGAGTATTCAAATATTTTTGTTGCATTTTTACAATGACATCTGCCTTTTTAAGACTATAAGCTCATATTTTGCAAAAATAGCCCATACATATGAATAACTACATTATCTATACAAAAAATAATCTTTTATATTTTTATAATGTTACGTAATTATTTTAAATCACCTTCATGCATTAAAATTATTTTTATCATTTAGTTAGCTATTTTTACAAATTATTAATTTGGTATTTAACAAATATCCCTTTAATTAGGTCTAACTTCGGGCCCCCCCCCCCCCCAGCCCAATTTAAATTAACCTAAGCCCAAACCACCCCAGTCCAAAATAAAATGACCTCTACCAGACCCAAATCCACTTCTAATCGTGGCCGTTGATCTCTGAGATCAACGGCCCACAATCACCCTTTCTTCTTTTAACCCAAACGACCCCCTAACCCTAGTCATTCTCCATAAACCGCCGCCACTGAATCCCATCATCTTTCTTCTCTCTGAGACCACCTAAACCTTAGATGTGCCGTCACCCCTACCTCCCAAACCCCTTCATTCCTAACCAAATATGGGGTTATTTGGGGTTTTGCTACGCTATCAAACCTATTACTTCTACTGGTTGTTCGATTCTCGTTGTTTTCTGAGAAAACCTCGAAGGGGTTCGACTCAGAGTTGACCTAGGCTTTTCGTTTCCTTATGAACGCCGCCTTGTGTTCATCAACGTTTGTGAGTATCATTGGTTTTGTGGCTGTGGTTAGATTTTCCTTTACCCCGCCCCTTTTCTCAAAACCCTCATCTTTTTAACGTGAATCTGTTCAGATCTTTTGTAGATTTGGAGTGATTTTGAGTTGATCCAGTAATTTTCTTTTAATAAATCTCTTGTTCTCTTCATTGTTAGTCGATTTTAGTATCCCTCCAGATTAGGGTTTTGCTTCCTTATTATTTGCTTGTTCGGATCTCTTTGGACCTGAAAAGATTTCGAGTTCCTACAACATTTTTCCTTAAAGATTTTCTGTTTTCCCTATTGTTAATTAATCCTAATGTTCTCTAAGAACTAGGGTTTCACTTCGTCTGTTTTTGCGAAACTTTTTTAAAAATTCCTATGTGTTTGATTATTCTTTTCCACTGATTCTGTCATGACTGAGTTCCAATTTTTAGTTTGATTGATTATTTCATTACTCGCCTCAATATTTGCCCATTATTGTCGAGTAATTGATTGATTACCTAAACTGTTAGGGTTTGAAATTTGCTTTGTTTACTGAGGTGATTACTTCCTGTAATTTTGTCTACTTTCCTTATTTTGGGACTCCTAATTGGTATTACTTGCCTTAATTGTTCCTATTAAGCTTAATTTATGGGCTGGCTGTACCAACCCCTAAATTGGTCTCTATTTACTTATGTTACCTTATTTGTGACTAATTGCCCTGTTACTTGCCAGATTTTTGGTGTTCTGACTCTAATTGTCTATCAGACTTACCACTTACCTTATTTAGACCTCAATTCCGAGTTATTTTGGATACAATCCCATGATTTTTTCCTATTGATTGGCCCTGTCATGCCTAATTGATTGAATGATTGTTGTCTTTGCCTTATTTGCTAACCTCTAAACTGCTTTACCTTATTTACTTTACTCTACTCAATGCTATATAAGCCTCACTCTTTTTCTTTAACACACACGCACACAGACATAGAAAGACACACAAAGTTCTTGCTCTCTTCCTCTATCACAATCTTCTACTCTTTGTTTGTTGCACTGTCTAGCCGGCTGGAAGCCATGGCTAGACCTTTGGACCTTGTTTGCTTCACTCTTCCATTTCTATCTCTTAACTGGTATGCCTCCACTACTGTATTCAATTAAACCCGTGTGTTTCCTTATAATCAGCATGTCTTTTCTTCTGTTTTACTAAACCTCTATGTTTCCCTAATCAGCATGTTTACTGCTATTAAATTAAACTATGTATCCTGTTATCAGCATGTCTACTTTTATCTGATTAGATCCCTGTGCTTTATGTTCCGAATCAGCATGTTTACTGCTATTCAATTAAACCTATGTGTTTCCATGTAATCAGAATGTCTACTTCTGTTTAACCTATGTGTTTCCTTGTAATCAGCATGTCTACTTATGTTTTATCAAACCTATGTGTATCCTGCTTTCAGCATGTTTACATGTTTGCTTATATGTAAATTAGATCCATGTCTACTTGTTTTTCAACTGGTATGTTTCCTGCCTTTTAAGTGTTTACCCCTAACAGACTAATAATTTCCATGCTCCTAATCCCTGCTACCCCTTTGTATATGATTGTTTGATTGGTAATCTGACCCCAGCATGCCATTTCTTTGTTAATACCTGTCTATATACCCACCTAGTAACAACTAGTAAACTAAGTTGAAGCTTTGCTTGAAGTGATCCTGTTTCTGTCTACTGTTGGATTGCTGGAATTTTTTCCAAGTGTGGAATGACTCTGTTTGCTCTTTACCTCCTGAAAATCCAAAACTATTTTCTTAAAACTATCTCATGTTTTCAACTCCTATTCTTAGAACACCTAGGGTCCGGCCCCTCCAGTGTGAGCATTGCCTAGGAGTCCATGAGACTCCTCTAAAGTTTGACACACTGGGGCTGGCTCTCCAAAACTTGCTCACAAAAGGTTTCTTTAAAAAGTTTTCTGGTGTGAGCATTGCCTGGGGTCCCCGAGGCCCTTGGGAACTTTGACACACCAGGATACCATTGGGTGCACTATGAGAATATTGGCATGTTCATACTTGGTTGAAGGCCTGGTTTTTCCTGGTTTACTTTTTGGGCCTATCCAGGCTCCCTATAGTTTAGCAGTATAATTTCTGTAATTCATTCATCTTTGGTCTGTAATAACAATTCTTGTAAAACAAATATTGGGGATATTAGTATAATGGGAGGGTCTTTTAAATATGTTTTGTGGGGAAATCGGGTAGAAATCCTGGTCATAGGACTGTAATGATTATCTACCTGCATTAGAAACCATGCCTATAGGTTGTTGTATGCATTAGAAGACATGCTTATAGGTTCATCCTGTTATTTGCTCTAAATTTTTATTTATGCATGTTCACATCTGCGCTGGAAATCCTGCCTCTAGGTTGTTGCTAATTCAGCCTTAACAATCCTGTTCATAAATTCTCCTATGTGCATTAGAAACCATGTTATAGCACTTTTATTGCACTCACTTTGATATCATACCTGTAGTCAAATCGTATAAATACTCAATTTCTTAAGTAGCAATCATGCCTATAGGAAATAAGGATAAAAGCAATCCTAACACTTAGATATCAGACTTATATATAAAATTAGTTCCTCAACGTTTGTGATTATTTCCAGCACCTAGATAGCATGCCTATAGGACCTAACGAACCAAATTGCCTGCTTAAAATCGTTTACTGGTTTATTGCAGTTCTAACTAACGATTAGGTATCATGTTCGTAGGACAGCTCCGATCCACACCTAGGCAAGCCTGCAGGGCGACTAAAATCTTGAAATTATAAAACTGTGCTTTGTTCAACTGTTTGTGAACTGCCCAGGTTTAGTTAGTCGTAAAATCAGTAGGCAACTGATTAAGTACCTTCTGCCTCGCTTTAATAAAAACACTGCATATGTTCTGCTTTTTGCTCACCTAGATATCCTTCTATAGGACTTTTAAAGTGTCTGGAATACTGTTGTTTGAGACGTGCAATTTTTTGCTTATTTGTGGAGGTAAATGTGGGCCTTTAACTTTTCCTTTATCTGACAGTCCTATTTGTTTTGCTTGTCGCTTAGATTTTCTCCTTTTAAATACTATAGGAGAGTCTAGATCCACCTTAATTAGAAGTCCTAAACACCTCTAGGACCTTAAGTAAGGGACGGGTAATGCACACACAGAGTACGTTTAATTAGAATCGCTTATACAACCATTAAGGGGAGGGTAATCGGGTAGTAAAGGATATGATGACCTGTGCATTAATGCTATGTGTAGCACCCCAACATGGGAACGATTACCAAGTATTGCACAGAAGTGATCCTATAGGCTAAAAGACCTAGGACCCCTTTTACCTCTTGTTTTAAACATAATATCTATTTGTCTAAACTGCTTTGTTTGCTTATAAGACTAATTCACCTAATTCGAGTTGGCCGAGACCCACCGTTGTGGACCTCGAGGGGTGCCTAACTGATGTTATAAACGTCAATACCACACAGGGGGGGGGGGGTGAGTGATTTGTGTGGTACCTAATTTTCGCGTTAGAAGAACCTGGTTCTTCTAAGTGTTCTAACTACAGCAGTTTGCGGAATAATAAATACTGAAAGTAAAGTGCACAGAGATTTTTACGTGGAAATCACCTGGCCCAAAAGTTGAAAAAACCACGACCTACTACTCAGTAGGATTTTCCCAAACTCCACTAAAATCACTAAGCCAAAAATTGCATTTACAAAACTCTTTGTAAACCTAAGGATTAACTCTAATCCCAGTGTAGCACACAACCTCAACTGTTGCGACACTTTAAAGTTAACTCTAACTTAAATACTCAGAGTACCTAATGCAATTGCTTCTAAGAAAGCTGAAAGGTACAATATGAAAACCTACTACAATTTAACTAGACTTAGAATAAACACAATGATGAAACTGGTTCTTCTATCTTAGTTCATGTAGCTTCAGACGTGCACACTTGTATCTCGCATATGTTGCTTGCAAATCAGACTTGATCTTTTTGCTCTCAAATATGCTTAACTTCTGCTTATGTGCAATCACCTGTAAAAGAGAACAATCGTTATATTTATAGAGTTAGTAATCAGAGTTTGATAAGAACTCGAATTGTGGATCCTTTGACAATTCGAGTCCACGAACAACTCTAACTCCTAATCCATAATCTTGATCAGGATGTAATTCTCTTTTCATAAGGAGACTTCAACTCCTTATCCTATATGCAATCTTTTCGATCAGTTCAGAAGATATTCATCGAGATATTGCTGCTTGATCTCAAGGACTTATCTTCTTCACGTGCATCTCATGTGTATGGGCCATAACAACTGTGTCTCCTTAGATGAACCTGGTCCTTCACTGAGTTCGTTTGTCATTCTTCAAAACTTCAACTGATCTTGGGCCAACAAATTCCCCCTTTTTGATGATGACAAACTCTGTGCTTTTACTGATTATAGAACCTGTGGAACTCAGCTAAAATATCATCACTCGAAAATTTTTACTTATCATTAAGGGCCAGATTTAATTAGGTCATAAACATCACTGTTCAGAAAATAGACACAATTTCTTTTAAAGCACAATATCTTCCCCCTTTTGGCATCATCGAAAAGTTGCATAAATATGTGAATCCCAGAATATTAATCATTACTCATGGCCACTGGGGCAACTGCAAGTGAAAGCATGCTTTAGATAATCAAAAATCAACTTGACAAAAATAACTATTAAGAGCAAAATCATCAAAAACAAGAGAAATGCAAATTGTCTGAGACTAAGCCTTGTCT